>NW_027551572.1:6988152-7081943 GCF_008692635.1 Crocuta crocuta
CACTTCTGGGAGGCGAAACGCGAGTCTTCCAAATCAGGGCAGGGCGCAGGCCACTTCCCAGCAGAGGGCTGTGCGTGCGAGGAGAGACCACGAACTTCTGCTTTCCTCCCGGCCCGGGCGGCTTCTCCCGCCGCGAGCGGCCCTCCCCGGGGCAGCGTGCAGCCCGCGCCGCCCGCCCCCTCCAGCGGCCCCTTCTGCCGCCGGCGAGGGGGCTAGGCTGTCCCCCGGCGACCCCGTGGCGTCCCCAGGCCTGCAGGGCAGCGCCAAGGCGGCCGCCACGCCTCGCTAGCTCCTGACAGCTTGCGGACCGACTTTGCCCCAGACCCGGCGAGGTGGCTTGGAATTGGCCTAAAAAACGGGGCAGCGCATTGTTCGATTGCTGCAAATGTGCGTTTCTGCTGCGCCTCGAGATCTCTCTGCATAAGCACTGTTTACGGAGGACTTAATTAGTATTTTTGGTAATAATGAAAGCAACATCATTTCGTGGCCCGTTCCAATGATACTGCAGTAAACAGCTCTCTATTAATAATGGTGTATTAGAATCGCCTCAGATGGTTGCTATAGTATATTCCTGGTGTATCCCTGAAGGGGATTTAGGAGAGGCTTCTTGCTCTCCTGACCTCAGTTGAAGTGAGCAGTGAGGATTCAGTGGATCCCGACCCACAATCACTTTTAAAGACGAAAAGAAACAGATGATTGGAGACGGTTAATGATCTCCTTGTAGTAGGCCCAGATCTCCACAGTGAAATTTCATGTCGTTTTTCGAGTTTCTGAAAAAACACGTGACGGTTGCATTTTAGTTATGGTTTTGGTCATTTGTAGAGCCTTTGTTTAAAGTTCTGGCTACCGTAGTGAGAGATTTGGGAGATTGCAAATGAACGTGAATTTGGTTTGTTTGGACAGGGTGAATTAACATAAGGGAAAATGGTCTTATAAAGCAATGTGTACTCTTTATTTTCGTCTTTCACAGCATAATTCCTACAACAACTTTTCTCGAGTTTTTTTTTAACCTGGAGGAAAATAATATTTAAATCAAAAGTTATAATGGCAATAATTCCAGAGTAAATGACCACAGTGCAATGACAAGGACCCTTCTCTATGAAAGCAAAGATGATTGATCTCATCTTACTCTTTTAGGGAGCACATAATACACATTAGAAAGAGACAAAGAGAAATATCCAAATATTAAGCAGGAGGATTTGGATCTAAAAATGGATGGTCAAAGATCTTGGGAACTAAGGGACCTTCTTGCCAAATAAGGAAACTTGGCCAGCTGCACTGTGTATTTTAAGTTAGCACAAGAGTGAGTGTTATTGGCAATATATTGGCTGAGTGCCTATCTGGAATGAGCAGTGAAACTGACTTTGACAGGGCTACCCAACTATAAACAGGAGTTATGAGGGGCGTGGAGTAAATAGTCGGAGAAAACACTGGAGAAATTACAATGATGTTTCATGAGAAGAGGTCAGACATAGAGTGCAACTATTAGTGGGGCGTAAAAGAGAAAAATGGACAGTTTTTAGAAATTGTTAGATTCAAAGAAAAGAGAGAAGAGAATCGATGTTTTTTTTTTTGTTTTTTAAACCAGAAAAAGGTGTTTGTGGTGATATAGTACCTCTTGGAATAAGATAGCCTTATATCTGGATCCAGAGATATTGAAAATAAAAATCAATTTGGATCATTTGTTTTTCATTTTATTCTACCCAGGACAGATTGACAGGGAGGGTGTCTTGTCTATCTAAATGTAATAGGAACAGCTAAGGCACCTTTTGGTCTTACTGCGGGGAAGATTTAGGCTACTTCTTTCGTGGCTATTAACCTTGCCCCACAACACACAAATAAACAGAGTTCCAGCTGTGATCAGAAAACTGTACCTGTTAAGGAAAGAGAGCTGTAAATGCTAGAGCTTAGATTGGTCTGACTGATACTTTGGGTGCTTTTGTGTCAGACCCTCCTACGGACATCTGAAGCATCGATTATGCCCTAATAGCAGTTAAATAATCCCAACACAGTAGATGATTCTGTGAGAACAAAGCAGCCATGCTTTGCCACCCTAACCCTGCATCACAATTGCTAATCGGAAATTAAAGCCTCAAATGGAACTTCAGATGGATGATAAGCAATCCAGTGATTACTGTAATAAGAAAAGGGTTTGTTGAAAGAAAAAAGGTGGGTTAGAAGGAAGAGGCAGAATGACACAGTGAATAGAAAGACAAACGATATGGTGAAGAAAAATGATACAACTTTGAAGTCAGACCTGAGTTTGAATCCAGTCGTGTAGCTTGTAGGTTAGGCACTTGGCTTGGGCAACTTTCATACCCTTCATCCTCAGTTTTGTCATGTGTCCATTGGGCGCAGTAATGCCTTCTTGCTGCACCCAGCTTGTGAGACAGCACATGGAAATGCTTGAACCAGCACTTAAAACTTCAGCCACCATAACTGAGTAGCGAGGACTGTTTTCCACATTCTCAAGTTAGACGCAGAGCAAACTGCTTATGTCGTCGATACCCAGGTAAGGCTTGCCCTTGGTGGCTGGCCTTGTTCCAAATCGCACTCCATGTGTAAATGCAGGGCTCGGAGGTCTTCATAGCTACTCTCCTGCTTTGAGTATAAGGATTTGTAAGCAGCTTTGTGTACCTCTGTGTTTATGTACAATATTTTTTGGAAAGCATTTGAAAGTTAACGCATTTAAATATCTGTATGAGGAATTTGAGGAACTCAGGAGTTGTATGAATAGGTAAGGTTATGACCTAGAAAACCAAAACCAAATTATTTAGAACCATTCTTATAGCTGGCTTTGAGCACAGCATATTTTCAGGGACTAACCTTCTCCTTTCTGGACTTTGTATAGGAAAACCAAAAAGAGAAGGCAAGAGTCTCTATCTAAAGGTCCTGGAAAAAGTCTTTGTTTATGAAACTTTTTTTTTTTTTTTTAACCAAAGTACCCTGTTGTGGAGAAGAATGTATTTCTTCAGGGATCTGTAAATAATAACCATAAATACTCCCATAGAAGCAAGCACTTGCTTTAAAATCTTGTATTTAATCTTAAAAGCTCATGTGAATTTTGCATTCTCTTCTGTACTGTTTGACTTTACTGAGCAAACCAGTACAGGCAGACACTTGGCATGTGTAGCCCCCCAGATCTGAAGGTAATTGACTTGTAGGAACTGGGTTTATTCATACACCTTATGCACGGTGCTGGGGGAGCATGAGCCTGCTTCTGATAAATGAACGTGCACCATTAAGCTTTGCAGCCCACCCCACTGCATGGGGTAATGCAATCTCATTTTGCTGAGAAAAGAATAATAGTATATCATCATCCAGAGTTTTTATTTTCTGTGGTTCTACCATGGCTTTCAGCATGAACAAAGCTCTTTGCCTTTAGAAGTTGAGGACAGGGGAAAGAATAGTGGTCGGATAGAAGTCTGGAATATGACTCTCACCTTCTCAACCCGTTTGGGAGGAGAAATTTAGGAGTATGGCCCAGTCATCTCCGTTGTTTCCATCGCTGACACTCATCACTGTTCCTTTACATAGGGTTGGAGTAGGTCTTAAAAACCATTCATACTGTTCTAGCTGTTGCAAGAATCTCCTATTCCACATGACCACCTCCCATTGAACACTCTCAGCGTTAGGCAACTCCCTACTACACAGAGTGTCATATTTTCTTCTTAGGTAACTCTAATAACCAGAGATTCTCTCTGTAGTTTTTAGCTTTGTCTCTGGATCAATGCTTCATATAGGGTCTTCCATGGTCTTCTCTGTTTTTAGCAATGCCCATTTGCTGTCCTCTTATGTTGAGGTTACCAGGTTTGTTTCTTTTTTGTCTTTATTTGCTTTTGAGAGACAGAGACAGAGAACAAGTGGGGGAGGGGCAGAGAGAGAGGGAGACACAGAATCCAAAGCAGGCTCCAGGCTCTGAGCTGTCAGCTCAGAGCCCGACATGGGGCTCGAACCCATGGTCTGCGAGATAATGACCTGAGCGGAAGTCGGACGCCCAACCAACTGAGCCAGCCAGGCGCCCCATCCATGTTTTAACTGTCATATTTACCCTTCTCAAGGAACATTCGTTCCAGGTAATTAGTCCAAGACGGTACTTGTTTGTTAGCAGCTAGGGTACTCAGATATTTTCTATTTGACAGAAAATCGTTTATAGGTAGAAACAGGAGCCAAGAAGCAGCGCATTTGGTGATGGGTGGGCCTGCTGACTGAAGTAAGCCTTGTTTACTCTTGTTTTCACCCCACCCCCACCCCCAAACATCTGTAAATTCCTCTTCCAGCCAACCCATGGAAATGTGTCCTCTCAGTGCTTCTTTACTTTCTCCTCTGATCCAGCTCTCTTCCCGTGCCTCCAATCGCTTAACACAAGCACCTCTGCCGTGACCCATGTCATGGATCGTACCTACTTCGCGTTGCCTAGTTGGGCTTCTATTTGAGCAGAGACACATTTCCACACGGTTTTTCTGTGTTGAAAGTGTCTCTGCCTCCTACATTCCTGTTCCTCCGGTGTTTTGCCTGGAGTAACAACATTTCTGGCAAGGAAGTGTGTCCTGGAAGTCCATTTTCATTAATTGAATATTAAAGTACAAATAAGGTCTCATTTAACTAGCTCGGTTTTATTTTAACCTTTGATCTAATTAGAGGAGTTTGTTACTTGTATGGTGAGGCATAGAGGAAAAAAAGGAAACAATAGCTAATTTTTAGATTCTTAAAGTCTACTCTCCCATCTCCATGACTAAAGATCCTGTTCACCGAGTTCAACCTGTTCTTTACAGGATATGTCGCTTTCCAGCGGCAGCCTTGGAGGAAAGAAGGGGTATCTGTGGTAGACACAAGTACTGGTTGGTTCCATTTGCAACCTAGTCTCCGCTAGGTAGTCTTTCAGGTCTTTTTTGGTTGGTTTAAAAACAACAGAACAGCAGTCCTGTTCACGAGTAGAATCTTAGAATCTTTGACTTTACTCTTATGAACATACATGCCAAACTCCTGCTTTCCTCAGGTTTTGAAGCTAAGACTTGTAGGAAAAAAATAATTGTAGACCCATAATCCAAGTGGTATTGTTTTAACACACATGATGATAAAGCATATTTTTATTATTTTATTCACTCATCTGTGTTAAGGAGACTGAAACAATACTTGCATAAATAAATATTAGAGCAACAAGGTTGGCAAAAGAATTTGTCAAGGGCTCTTTTCTAAAAGTTTTTTTTTGTTTATTTTGGTTTTTGGTCAGATTTAGGTCATAATAAAAGTTTTTTTTTCCTATACTGCATCAAAAATAGACTTGTGACTCTTGTGAAGAAAGGAAAAAGGAAAAATGTAAATTAGGGATAGAAAAAGAGGAAGAATCTGAATTCAGAAATCACAGGCCCATATAAACCTAAAAGAAAAATCCAGAAAAAAATCCAAAGACCGATTTTCTAGTAAAGTTATTAGCCCTTTAATTAGGTGGATTTAATTTTAAAATAAGTTATGATTTGCAGGCATTTAATGAAGCTGGTTGCAATTTCTTGAATCCATTTGATATGTAGTAGATAAGATCTTAAAGGAAGACAGTGGCCATCATGTAAGTAGGTATATTCTAGGAACCTACCAGAGTGAATGCAGTCATTGAATTAATATATTGATCCTGGAAACTCTGGTTATCTAAAAAGTGCCAAAAAAAAAAAAAGTATCATCTTTTAATAACTTAGTCTCATTATGCAAAAATAATTTAAAAGAGAATTATAATCACTAAGATCTTGCAAAAATGATGAAGACCAAGAGCAGCAAACAGGAGTGAGGAAAAAATTAAAACATACACAGATAAGAATTTAGGGACCAGTAGTACATTTATCTATTAATCATTGCTCTGCAAAACTAACGGAGATACAAAACAATTCTGAAAACACAGGGCAGAAAGCTATTGAGGAAAGCATACCCAGTGGTGAAAGCTGAAGGAGTAGATGACTACTAAATATGATAACAAGACTTCTTAAGATAACTTGGGAACCATAATTTCCCTGTATTGAGTATTGTATACTAGGTGCTGGGCACTATGCCAGGCACTTTCACAGCACCTCTTACTTCCCAGCAACTCTGCCGAATGGGTATTATTGCCAGTGAGAAAACAGAGGTCAGAGAGGTACAATGCCTGGGCCAAGGCCTAACAGCTAGTAAATTCAGATTTACTGCTGGATCTAACTGGGACCCTTTCCCTGGACCATGCTGCTTTTGTGTTGAAATTGTGGTATTTAGAAGTAAGATTCATTAAAGAAGTCAAATAATACTCTGCAAACTTTACAATTTTGAGCTAGCAACTTTAAAACATTTGGTAGCAGAATGGAAGAGATTTCAAATTTATTATTTATTTGGTTGGAAATGCCATGGTCAGAAAATGAGATTGGTTCAATGTTACCAAGAGCTAGAGACAGAGTTCAAACTCCTATCTGTTTAATTCTAAATCTTGTTTTTTTAATGTTAGAACATTAGGGTCTTTTTTGTTTTATTTTGTTGTTTTTAATTCAGGACAAAAGTCCATTTTGGGGTGGGACTAGAAAGAGGAAAACTTTAAAGTCAATACTCAAGGTTTTCTACCTTCATACAGTTTCACTTTTTACTAGTTGACTGATGGTGACATGTATGTGTGTACATACACACACGTGTGTATATATATATTTGCTTTCAGCAATTAAGTTAGTAGTTAAAAATCTTTAAAATTTTAATTTTAAGAAAATTTTTAAAAGTTGAAGAGGTTGTCTTACTATTCATGTACTCACACGATTAGACTCAACCATCCCATTAGTGATCTTCAACATTTTCAGTGCTGTGACACCCTGTTATGCTTTGATTTTTGTGCTATCCCTCCTCTGACTTAACCATCAGTGCTGTGTGCTAGATACTTACTAATATTTAAAGCAGCTCTGAGAGTCTAGGAAACAAAAGTTAAAATGCTACCAAATTGGGACTGGGTATTGTTGCATGGAGAAAAGTTGCCTTGTGTAAAAGCAATTATTTTAATATGGCGGGATATAAACCTCATTTGATTGGGCATACCATGTAAATACATTTATATAGATGACCCTTATTATTAAATTCAGGCATATTCATTGGAGAACACATCTGAAAAATTAGAACATGATTTGATCAGGTAGCAGTCTTCCCCAAGATGCTGTAAGTATGATTAATCAGCAACTCAGATTTGCCATTCTTTGAATCATAAGTTGATCCTCTTAGAGTAATTTTAAATATTTTTTATTTATTTCTAGGAGAGCGAGAGAGACAGCGTGAGCAGGGGAGGGTCAGAGAGAGAGGGAGATACAGACTCTGAAATTGGCTCCAGGCTCTGAGCTGGCAGTCAGCACAGAGCCCGACGCGGGGCTCGAACCCACGAACCGCGAGATCATGACCTAAGCGAAAGTCGGACGCTTAACCGACTAAGCCACCCAGGCGCCCCTCTTAGAGTAATTTTAAATTAAAGAGAGGTAGCTCAAGGGGAAGATAAATATACAGGTATCTTCTGCTTTTTGAAAATTTGCATTATACCACTTTGCTACTGGAAGACCTATATTAGTACCTGTTTTTGCTAACAGAAATCTGAAGGTGATTTTCACATTTAGGGAAAAAAGCAAAAGGGGAACATTGCATTCAGCATTTGTTTTGCCCTGAGCTGTTGTAGAGGCAGCACGTACCCCAAGCTTCTCTCCCTGGAACCACACTAAGCATCTTAGCATTAAGCTGCCATAGCTTGAACTGTGTTTGAGAGTGTCTATACTTTATTTTATCTTAATTTTATTTTGTGTGTCCATTAGCAAGATGTGTCCTGAGGTACCAGAAAAGCCTAAGAGGAGTTAATTTTTGGGTCTGGAAATGCTCACAGTTTTTCCATGTAAATTAATGGCAGTTTCTTTCTTGCTTTACAGCATTTTGGCTAACGAAAGATTTCATAGGAAGGTTGTACTTTCAGATAGTGGGGGAAACCTATACGTGGTCTGACACTAGTATAGACGGCAATGGGAATCTCAATCAAGTTTTTCATTTGAATCCATGATGTTTTGCCGAGCTCACCGGAATTTAAACCTGTATTCATCTACCCTGGAATTATTTGTCTCTTCCATAATAAGATGGGACTTAATTTTTTTATGGTCTCAATAAAACATTCAAGTAATTACATAGTCCCATTCATACATAGCCGTTTTGCAAATGGCATGATGTATCACAAAGTGAGTAACAGTGATTCTGGAAAGAACATGATTAGTTGCCTCATCTCAAGGAGTGAAGGTCCTGGAGAACTATACTACTCAGAGGTCAACCTTCCTCTAGCACCTTTAGGTCTGTTTCAAATATAACTGATCCTACCTCTGTTCATCCATATTTCCTGGTCTTGTCCTGTACCTGAGGTTTAGATTTATTCATATTGATCTCATCCTGGTTCAGTTCTCTAGGTTTGTTTTGAAAAGAATTTCCTTCCTTCCTTCCTTGCTTCCTTCCTTCCTTCCTCCTCCTCCTCCTCCTCTTCTTCTTTCTCCTTTGGACTCATAGACACCTTATTCTGGAGTCCCAAACATATTCTCCTCAGTTTCCCAAGAATCCTAGGCAGTAGTTTTCCCAATTAGAATTTGCTTCATAATCCTCTGGGGGAACTTGTAAAAACTACAGATCTCAGATTTTACTTAGTCTGATTGATTGGAATCTTTCTAGTTGTAAAAGATATAATGGAAGAATAGCCAGAAGCTATTCATTCATTTTTCATTCAACAGTTTTTGAATGGAAAAAATTCAGTGCAATGTTCCTGGCTGTGTACTAGGTGCAGAAGAAGATACAGATGTAAATGGAAATGAGTTTTGCCTTTTAAGGGATTTATAGTCCCTTAAAGGTGGGAAGTAAGTGAGAAAGATGAATGGATAAAGAAAGGTGCTAAGGCACAGAGGGAGGATTTAATTTGCTCTTGAGACTTGAAGCAGATAATTAGGGACAGGAATTTCCTGGGAAGAGAAAGACACGCAAAGCAGAAATACCTTATGCAAAGGAATGGAGATGTGAGTGGGGGTAGGGGTAGCATGTACTGGGAACTGCAGGGAGTTCCTCATGCGTGTATGGAGAATGAGAAAACAAGAAGCAGAAGTGGCTATAAGTGGTAAAGGAATAATGCAAGAAAATTTCCCAGAATTAAAAGATGTGAGTTCACTGCGAGTACAGGCTGAGAGAGTTCACTGAATGTCCTACCAATGAATGAAAAAGACTCCTTCCTTATTTTAAAGTTTTTAATGTTTATTTTTGAGAGAGAGAGAGAGAGAGAGAGAGAGAGAGAGAGAATGAGCACGCAGCAGGGGAGGGGCAGAGAGAGGAGGAAACAGAATCAGAAGCAGATCCAGACTCTGAGCTGTCAGCACAGAGCCTAATGTGTTGCTTGAACTCACAAACTGCGAGATAATGACCTGAGCCGAAGTCGGATGCTTAACCGACTGAGCCACCCAGGCGCCCTGAAAAAGACTCATTTCTAAACATGTTCTATTAATTTCAGCTTCTAGAAATGAATACAGGGTCCTAAAAGCTTTCGGAGAGAAATAGTGTAAAAAGGATTAGTTACCAGAGCAGTATCAGGCTG
This sequence comes from Crocuta crocuta, assembly GCF_008692635.1. Lineage (NCBI taxonomy): Eukaryota > Metazoa > Chordata > Mammalia > Carnivora > Hyaenidae > Crocuta > Crocuta crocuta. Next base: position 6,997,739 of record NW_027551572.1, read on the forward strand.
CTTTACAGTCACATTAGAAATTAGAAGACTATGAAGTAATACTTTTAAAATTATAAGGAAAATTATTTCCTACCTAGAATTGCAAACTCAGCCAGGCTACCAATGAAAACATTTTAAGACACACAGATTCTCAAAAAAATTACATTCTGGGTACTCTGTTAGGTTGCTAATGGGAGATACACACTGTCAAAACAGAGAAACCAGGGGATTCAAGGCCTGAGGTTCTCACACAGAGGAGAAGGTAAAGGAAATTTTAGGAAGAAGGGAAGTCCCAGTCCAAGTCAGGCCTAGAGAACAACCATTGCAGCCAGGTTGAATCAAAATAAAGAGTATAGGAGGAATGTCTTTAAGGAAAAAATAGAACATCCTCCTCCAAATTACTCAATATTTTTATTTTACTGAGAGGAGTTTTGCAGTTCTTGGGAGAGTTTAATGAGGTGAATAAGTGCTAAGTATATAAAAAGCTAAGCAAACACAAAAACAGCAACTAATAACCCTAGGAGAAATAAAAAGTGATCCAAGAAAGGAATATTCATTGAATCCTACACCGCATTCCTAGGAATATTTATTTTGTCAGACTACTATTGACTTAACTGTTACAATATAGTTGGAAGCTGGGAAGATTGGGCAAGTGTGACATATTTCTTTGCAAGGAGGTAAAGGGAATGTATAAGAACTAAATCCTTTTCTTCCACAGAAAGAAGTTAATAGATAATATTTGAAATGGAACAATCAAGAAATAGCAATATGATCACACTTTTTAGAAATATGGAGGTAAATAGCAGAAAAAAATGCTAAAGAAGTTGAAATTAGTTCCCTCTGGAGAGAGAATTGGGTGTGGGGAGGGGTGGAGCAGGAGAGTTCTATTTTTTTAATACAAGCTTTGTAGTCCTACTTTATTTTTATGCTTTGATAAAAATAAAAGCAATTAGTAACAATATAGATGGACCTAGCATCTGTGACACAGGGAATCTTGCAAGCAGTGCTTTGCCTTTTATTGAACAAACTTTTTAGCTTGCATGTTCTATGTACCTACTTTGGCACATTCCTAGATGTTATCCAGATTTTCTTCTTTTCTATGATTAACTGAATGTGAATTGAAACGAAAGTTAGTAAGGTAAATTGGTGACTTACATATGTATGGACTAACTATGGGCTTCCCCCCTACCTCTCCACCCCTGTATTTTTGTCTGGACAGTAAGCTAGCTTTTAAACTTTAGAGGATAAACAAACAGTCCTCTCTCTCGCCTTCTCCCCAGAGTAGAGCAGCGTTTGACTTTAAAGAAATCAGCATTCTTGGGGTGTCTGGCTGGCTCAGTAGTACAGCATGTGACTCTTGATCTCGGGGTCGTGTGTTCAAGCACCACGTTGGGCAGAAGGCTTACTTAAAAAAAAAAAAATCAGCATTCTTCAGTGACATGATGTTCCTAAAATGGGATTGCTAGTCAGCTGCACATTAAGATCTCTGAACTGACTGCAGACATCACTCAGCAAAGCTTCAAGTTGTTTGTGAAGAAATTTTGTCAATTTTATAGATACAAACTGTCCCCTCCACGTTTTTATTTTGAAAATAATCAAACCCCACAGAAAAATGGAAAGAATAGTGAAACACTCCTATAACTTTTTCCTAGATTTACCAGTTCTTAACATTTTGTTACATTTGCTTCCTCTGTCTCTATACCTGTGCCCTGTTTTTGGAGAGTAAGGGGGGTTTGAACCATTTGAAATTAAGTAGTAGGTATAGTGCTTAAATATGTCTCCCAGTATATCTCCCAGTAACAAGGACATCTTCCTACCAAACCAGAATACTATTATCCATGGGTAAAATAATACCTGATACATAGTTAGTATTCAGATCTCCCTAAAATCCCAATAATGCTTTCTGTGGATTTTTTTAAGTTCCAGAATCCAGTCAGTGGTCATTCATTGCATTTAGTCATCATATTTAAATCTCCCCAGAAGTTTTCCTGGGTTTTTTTTTTTTTTTAAGTCTTTCATGACTTTTCCAGTTATGGAGAGCCCAGTTTTTTTTGTATACCTATGGATTTGTCTTTCTGCACCCTCACTGTGAGACTCTGGTTTACAATTTGGTAAGAATATATATACAAACTTTTCTTCTCCATCTGCTTTTTATGCAGGTTCAACATTTTAGTGCCTTATTTTCTCACTTTGTTTGTATGTTTTTGTTTTGTTTTTTCCTGCGAATCTGCAGTTTGGCAGGGGGTACAAAGAATGACCACTTGCCGGAGAATAGTACGGCTCCTTAGACTGCAGAAAATATCACTGTAATAATCTTTGGGAGAGGTAATCTGTTCCTCTGGAAACAAACATAATATTTTTTTTTTTTTTTTTTTTACATTCTTGGCAGAGTTCTTTGGATGACTTAATATATGTAATCAAGGGCAAATTTTCTCCTCTTTAATTAAGCCCTGCTACAGTATACAGTCCGGGGTGCCACTTGTGGAAAACACTTGGCCAGCTTTTCTATCCCCGAGCTGAACGCTTGCTTCTGGAATCTAAACACTGGATGTGTGTTCCGTGTGCAGCATTTGGGCTCTCCTTGGGGCAGGATGCTCCGTTGCTTAGGTGATGTATATTTTGTGTGAAGTGAGCACACCGTGGGAGAGCCGGCATGCCTCACATGCCCGGAGAACTATGCAAGCTCGCTGTGGAAAGCGTGCCTCCCGTGTGTCAGGCCTTCCTCATAGACCCGGTGACACAGTAGCCTTTAGGCAGAGCTGCTCGGGATGTGCAGGAAGTGCCGCCACAGGTTTTGTCAGGGGGGAAATCTGAGCCTTTGCTCTGCGAACAGCTGTGTTTCGGAGTCTGAACAAGTTGTTGTCGACTTTTGCATGGGCGGCCGGGGTAAGTGTTTTCATTTCGATTTGTTTAGAGCCTTGTTGTCCTTGCTCCTGAGTCCTCAGGGTTCTTTCTGGAAGTTTCACAAGTTTCATAAGTTACACATTATCTACAGTGGGATTCAGAGGATTTGTTCCAGTGTATTTATAATCCAACTTTTCTTTTTCTTTGTCTCTGCAGATTTTGCGGAAGTCTAATACTTTGTCATTATGAGATGTCGTCTCTCGGTACCTCCTTTGTGCAAATTAAGTTTGATGACTTGCAGTTTTTTGAAAACTGCGGTGGAGGAAGTTTTGGGAGTGTATATCGAGCCAGATGGATATCACAGGACAAGGAGGTGGCTGTAAAGAAGCTGCTCAAAATAGAGAAAGAGGTAAGGCCTTTCCCTGCTGTCAGAAATGGTGGTGATCGTGCTTATGTAAGCTTTTCTACCAAGTCGGAGGTCACAGGCTGTCAGGGACCTAGGGCCTTTGGGGCCCATCCATGAGGCTGTTTCCCAATTTCCATTCTGGGAGCCCCATAAATAGAAATCAGTGCTGCGTGTGCTTTAGGGTTGAGTTCTAGGGGTCATCTGCACGGAGAGTGTTTCCTTCCATGGCACAAAAGACCCGAATGTTCTCTGAGCTCTCTGCTGCGAGGGGAAGGGGAGCTTTCAGACCTTTCTTGGCTTCAGGCTCTTCTTTTCCCTAGGTCGGCCAAGAGGGGTCAGTAAAGAGTAATGTGTGAGCATTTTATTCTCTGTTTTGGTTTTGTGAATCTGTGGTCATCAGAAGTTGTCTTTTAAAAAAAAACACAATATTTTTCTACTGAAATATAAACAACACTGGCTTCTTGGATTTCACCTCTACTTGAAGCCAACAGTGATTGATGGTCTTTGTTTAATAAAGAATTAACCGATGCTGGACAGAGAGCTGCCCTATTTGTAAAATCAGAAAAGGGTCTTGGCTTCCAGAGTCTGGGGCTTAGGCTAATCCTGGTGGGTCCTTCATCTTCCTTAGGAATATGACACAGCTTGGTCCCCATGTTCAGTCTGGTTCTTGGAAGATGAAGATAATTGTGGAGCTGACCTGCAGGGGCTCCGTGGCATTGATAGCTTTTAACAGCTACCCTCTGGAGCTTGTTTTGGTCATTTCTATTTATGTTCTGTTTTGGCTAATTATTGGGGTTTTTTTAATGTCTTTTTTTTAAAGTGAACTTTTCTATAAATGTATTTTAATCTCCCCTGAATGATTTCATTTTTTTCCCATTAACTGCTGTCAGTGAACCGTAGCAATTGATTAGAGAAGGAAACCCAAATGGCGGCACTTTGTGGCGTTTCCTCCCAGCAGTGCTGTGTGACTGTGTGATCACCAGCTGAGTTTCCAATTGTTGAAGCCAGGTCAGAAGGACTAAGCTATTTTTGCCTTAGGGTACCTAGAGGTTGTGGAAAGCATTAAGGAGCAATGGCTTTTAATGCCTGTGTGTGCACAAAATGGAAGTGTGCTTTGTAGAAAAAGTTTCCTCCCCTTCATTTCTTGACCAACACATTTTTCATAGTAGCCAAATAGGAAAACCAGTTCTTACTCCAAATGGAACCTAGCTTCTTTTATCTAGTGAACTCTTAAGTTCTTTACAGATAAGCATTATTGTACCCATTTTATAGATGGAGAAATAGAGGTTTGAAAAACCTATTAAGCTACCTCAGGAGGGGCAAATGAATTCCAGGAAATCAGACCCCCTGTCCTATAGTTCTTAACTCTGAAACCTATAGTTGACTAGGTTAGATGGAAAATAAACCAATTCCATCAAATCCATATTCAAAAAAGTATACGAGCACGCTAATATTTGTAAGCATTAGGTCATGCAGTTTCAGAACAACAGGCATGTTCTTATACGGTTGTTGGGTGTGAGACTTTTTGAGTCATGGAACAGATTTTGACAGGAAAACAGTAATTGCCATCTATTCATTCCATACCCATCCCCTCCATACTTAGTGCCTTTGTTTTGTTTTTTATTTTTATTTTTCCTAATCTTTAAGAAAGCCAGGAGAATGACCTAGGAAAGCACAGGAACGAAGGCAGGAATTGGAAACTGCCAAGTCCTGCTCTTGTGGAGATATTTAAGCTAAATGGTTATCATTCAGAAATTGAGTGGATTATAGTAAAAACTGTAGGAGCATAACTCCTAAATTTTAGGAAAAACAAAAACTCAGTTTCAGCTTTGGAGCTTGGATTAATCAGTAATTGTCAGTGGTAAAGAGACATGGTAAATTATTGCAAAGCATCCCCCCTTTTTGAATCAAATGATGTAAAAAATTTTGGCTAGGGGTTGGGAGGTATTGGAAAGGAAATAGGCATTTCTTAGTTTGATTTTTGTTCTACTTTGTGAACTATGTGTTGGCTTGCTGGCTGGGTGTTTTCTAAGTAAGAGAAAGGCGATAAGCTCTGGGTTTTTTTTCCCAAAGTGTAGATTCAGTCTTCTGTTACTTGGTCATTTTTTGCCAAGAAGCAATGAGACATATCATTAAGATATGTTTGCAGCTTATTCATGTACCTAGTTAAGAGTGACTTGATACCTGATTAAATATATGTTTTATGAACTTAGTGAAAGGTAGAGAAAATATTTACCAAACTCTTTTAACTTTGCTAATGTGAGAGGATAGAAGAAGGCTTTTTGTTTTCACTTTTTTTGGTAGACCTCTAATTTAGTGAGTATGTATTACTTTTCTCTGCTTTAGTGAGTATATATTACTTTTTTAAGTTAGAAGAAAAGAAAGAAAAATGGAATTTACCTAAAATATGGGTAGTTTTTTTTTTTGAGTTCCAGATTGCATTTTATTTACTTATTTATTTATTTTTATTTTTAAGGTTTTTTATTTATGTAATCTCTGTACCCAACAAGGGGTCTGGACTCACGACCCTTAGGTCAGGAGTCACATGATCCTCCAACTGAGCCAGCGAGGTGCCCCAAGACCTCTTTTTGGTTTATCTATACCATGGAATACTACATGGCAATGAGAAAGAATGAAATCTGGCCATGTGTAGCAACATGGATGGACCTTGAGGGTGTTATGCTGAGCGAAATAAGTCAGGCAGAGAAGGACAAATATCATATGTTTGCACGTATAGGAGGATTAGGAGGAACTTGACTGAGGAACAAGGGGGAGAAGAAAGGGGGAAATGGTGGGGGAAAGGGAGAGAGGCAAACCATGAGAGACTCTTGAATGCTGACAAAAACTGAGGACTGATGGATGTGGGGGGGAGGGGGGATGGGCATGGAGGAGGGCACTTGTGGGGATGAGCACTGGGTGTTATGTGGAAACTAATTTGACAATAAACTATTTGTAAAAAAATATATATATATATGGGTGGTTTTTAATTTAAAAAATAACTTTTATACCTAGGGAGAAACCTCCAAGAATAGTACCATAAACTCTAACATATCTTTCCCTAGAATCGCCACTAACATTTTTCAGCATTTACTTTCTCTTTATATATTAAGTTGTATGTATTCATATTTTATTGAACCATGAGAGTAAATTGTAGATGCTATGTATATAATGTCTGTAAGGATTTCAATATCTCCCAAGAATGCAACCATAATACAACTATCAAATCAGAAAATTTAACATTGATGCAATAATATTACCTATCTTGTAGTCTATATTCAAATTTTGCCCGTTGTCCCAATAAGGCCTTTTTATGGCAGTTTTTCAGCCCAGGATCCAATCAGGACCACATATTGTGTTTAATTGGTGTATCTGTTTTAGTCTTCTTTAATTGAACAGTTTCTCGGCCTTTGTCCTTTAAACTTTGACCTTTTTGAAGAGTACAGGACTGTTGGGTAGAATGGCCCTCATTTTGGGTTTATCTTATTTTCCCTTTCTTTTGCCTAGTTTAAGATAATGTAGTTTTGGTAGGAATATTTCATAGGTCATATGCCCTTGGTATATCTTAGTGGGAGACTATGATGTCCATTTGTATTGTTATTGGTGATACTAATACTTTTGATTAAGAGGGGTTTACCCAATTTTTCTATAGTAAAAATACCCTTTTCCCCCTTTGTAATTAATAATTAAGCTGTTGGAAGATATTCTGAGGCAAGTAAATATCTTCTTTCAACAAGCTTTACCCAATGTTTTTAGCATCTATTGGCAATTCTTGTTTCAACCAGATGTTGTTATGACAGCTACTATGTAGAAAGAAAAGTTCTAGCATAAATGAGATCATTCCTTTCTTATTCACCCATTCATTCGTTTATTCTTGCATTGTAGACTTACGGATTCTTTTTCAAATTGGAGATGTTCCGTTATATTACTATTGTTACTTTCATGCTTAAATTATCCAGATTAAGCAAGTAAGAGTCCCTTTAAATTAGCTCCTTTGCCCTTTTGATGTGTCTCCGTCACTCTTTAGCATTTTTTTTTTTTTTTTTTTTTTTTTTTCGGGGCCCAAAGAGNCCTGGCACAAGAAGATATTCCAGGCTCATCTAATTCCTACCTCATTCCTGGGATCAGCTGTTTCTTCAAGAAGCCCTGATCCAGAGTACCTGAATTGGGACTATGATATTTAGAAGCCAAGATTTGGAAACTAGTTTTTCATATTGTAGACTTTCTTTTAACAAAGAGCCTTTGTTCTTTGGGAGAAAGAATAGTTATAAACTTTACTTATGGAAGCATTTAATTCACGTTAGCAATGATCTGTGATATGCTCCTGTTAGGAGTGTAAATTGGTAAGCTTTTTGGAAAAAGATCAAAATGTATCCAAAATTTTAAAATATTTCCTTTCTTTGAGCCAGAAATTTTACTTCTATGACTTCATTCTAAGGAAGTAATCAGAAATATGCAGAAAGATGGATACGATAGCTGCTCATCTCAGATGGATAATGGTGAAGAACTGGAAAAAGCCCAAGTGTTCTTTAACAAATTATCCTTTAAATTATGCTACATCTCTCTCTCTCTCTCTCACACACACACACACACACAAGCAAATATGGGAGGTGATAGATGTGTTACCTCCATTGTGTGAATCCTTTCAAGATGTATACGTATAGTAAAATCATCATGTCTTATACTTTTAAAATATTACAAATTATTTGTTGGTTATACCTCAGTAAAGCTGAAAGAGTATTTTACCTCTGTATAGTAGAATTCCATTGCATTTGGGAGAATATTTAAAAAGCTGGGGAAATGCTCATTATGTATTCCTAAGTGGTAAAAGCAAATTACAAGCATATATAGTAAGATCCTGGGTGGCTGCTTGGTGTCTGTATGGTATTTTTATTTTACTTCCTTTGCTTTCCATAGTTTTCTCTGATCTCACATTTCCTCCCAACATTTTATTATGAAAATTTCAAACATGAAGAAGTGTTGAAAGAGTTTTCTAGTGAACAACTACATATGTGCCATCTAGGGTCTGTCATTAACACAAATACTTTGTCACATGTGTATTCAGCTGTGTATCTTTCTGTCCTTCAATCCATTTTGATTCATTTCAAAATAAGTTGCAGGCATTAGTAGCTTTCCCCTTACATACTTCAGCATGCATACTATTACCAGAGTTCAGTATATGTTTACTGTTTTGTTTTCTTTTGAGGTAAAATTTACATATGATGAAGTGCACAAATCACTCAGTTTTGACAAATGTGAACACCCTGTGAACCATATATTTACTTTTATAATTGGAAAACATTCACAAAAATTATAGCTCTGATGATCTATGTCACTTTCTCAGGACGTTCAGGTGAATTGAGTTTTATAAAACTTCAGTATGTCATGGATTAATTTCCAGTCTCAATGTGTGCCTCTAAAATGTTCAATGTTTACTTTCCCATCGCTTTTCCGTAGCAACACCAAAATAATTTTTCAGTGGTAATTTAGCTTGTTTATGTTACTTGCAGATTTACTTATTTTTGTTAAAAACAAGTTTTCAACAGTAAAAATAATATCTTTGGGATGTGTACCAAAGGTAAGAAAAGCTGCCGTTATTGTATCTTTTTGATAAATTCCAGATCAGTTGAGATCAAACCGTACCGCTTAGGCAGAAATCGAAGCAAGGAGTGGAGAGGGCAGAGAAAGACGTGGTGGGTCAGTGTCCTCTTTCCAGCCACTGACCTCACACAGCAGGAGTTCATCAGCCTCACAGTCCTCCTAGAAAGGCTTAATCACAATGGCTTCATTTTGCTCTTGCAGTGTATTTAATGATATGCTGAACCAGATGTGTCTGCACATGGTATGTTTTTCTGAGAGGTGGAAACCTGCAAAGATTTATGTTCCCTTGATATCTGTGGATATCTAACTGATAGGAGGAAACCAGACTTGAATATGAGATAGGAAACATGATTCCTTTTTGTTTCTGCAAAAGAATTGGAGCAAAGTGCTCAAGAGGTAAAACATAAAATATTCATTTGCCTTGCCTTTTGCAAAGCACCACTCCCTTTATTTCAAAAAGAAAAATCCTACCACATTTGTTGTAGAAATGTTGAAAACCAGATAAATCCGAGTTTCAAATCGGTCCCACACTGTAAGTATTTACAAATAGAGAAGATCAAAGTGTCAAAATGGGAGGTGGAGTTTGCTTGGGATTCTGCCCCTCCCCTGCTGGCACTTTCTGTCTCTCTAAATAAATACACTTAAAAAAAGGGGGGGGGGGAATCATAAGAACAAGAAAAACCAATAAGGTTTTGTATAAAGGGGGAAATATCTGTGTGAAATAGAAAACACAATCTTCAAATTGACTTGGAACTCAAAGAGTGGAGAATAAAGGCTGTCCTTATACAGACTTTATCAACATGACAGCATTTAGTGCTTCATGGAAAGCTGGCAGATATTGGTATCAGTTTGTTAGCTCACGGGAGACCCTTTTCCCCCTTGCGGTCCTATAGCTTTTAACCAATGAATTATTTGCATTTACTTTAATTGTAGGAATGCTGTTTTCATATTTCCCCGTCTCTGAACACAAAAGAGAGGAATATAGCTGCATTTATTTTCTTTGTAAATCCTCTTCTTACTTAAATATACCGAGAAGACCAGTGTAAACAAGAAGAGCTTGGATGAGTGATACCCGCCATTCAGTTCTGGCACAAGTTTCTTTGATGATTTGTCCAAAATGGTGTTTGAGAACGGTGATGCAGTGTTTTTAAGTTTCAAGAGGGCAGTCTTCACTATACTAGAGCTGACATTTTAAGTTTCTACTTTCCAGTGCCCGTATTCTTAGTGCCTAGTCTGTCTGTCACAGCATCTCCACTTACCTAGTCCCCTCCTCTTCGCTCAGGAGGTCTATCATGGCTTGGACTCATGACCGTGAAGTCCAGACCTGAGCTGAGATCAAGAGTCAGATGCTTAGCTCACTGAGCCAGCCAGGCGCCCCATGTCTTAAGCCTGTATACAGTTTTTCTGTCCCCAGTCAGAATTTACCCATTCTGGATTTTGTTTTTTTTAGGCCAATGGTTCTTGAAGTGCTGTTGCCTTTGGATCAGAAGCCTTAGGCATCACTGGGGAACTTGTTAGAAATGTAACTTCTTGGGCCTCATGTCCATCTGCTGAGTCAGAAACTGGTGTGTGGGGCCCCGCAATCTGCTGTAACAGGCTTTTCAAATGTTCCTGTTGCCCTCTAGAATTTGAGAACCATTGCTTTAGGTAGTACCTAGCCAATCATATGTCATGTGCATTTGGTCAGATGTTAATTTTGGTTTGAAATTTTAGGTATCTTGTCAAAACTGGTAGTGTTTGTTAGAGGCTTTTTAGATTCTTACATTTACCACGTTCGGGTGACCACCTGTGTTCGGGCCCTCCTCGGCAGTGTCACTGAGCATCATGAACTAAAGGCTGTGTTAGGGAATGGTCCACATCTGTGAAACCTCAGACAAATGCCTTCGGGTTCCAAACCTTCCCCTCTCAGGTCCTCACCTGACTTTCCAGCTGTGTCTTTCATGTTTTGACCTCCACTCCTGTCACCTTTTTCCATTTCTGTGACCTTGTTCCCTCTTTCCTTCAGCTGTAATACTTTTGTACTCTCTGCCCGGGCAGATCCTATCCATCCTTCAGATAGAATTTCTGCCTTCTCTGTGAAACAGTCTCAGGTCCTACAAGCATAATTTTCCTTTTTATTCTGAATTTATTAGTGAACACTCATACCTCTGATTTGACTTGAGATGGTTATTGCCCCGTGTGTGACTCTGGTCCACTGTAAACGGCTGCCACTTCTCATGTGAACGGGCCATGTCTCCTCTTCTGCAGAGTGGGCTAATATCAGCATCTACATCACAGGGTTGTCCAGAAGGTTAAATGACAACACATGTAAAATGTCCAGGAGAGTGCTGGCACACAGGAAGACCCGGGTAACTGTCATGTTGGTTCCTAGAACGTTATGTGGGATAGGGGTCAGAGCCACGTTTTCAGTCTGTAGGAAAGAGACAGGCAGGGCTCAGAGTGCATGTGGAAGGGCACGGACGTATGAGGTATATTCCGCATCCCTGTTGTGAGCTCTCTAAGGGCAAGGACTGGTTTTACCTTTGTCGCCAATGCTGTTACCATCCTGGCCATCTTCACTGTACCAAGTACAACTACCTCTGTGAGCTGATGACTTGCTTAGGGCCTTTCTATTACTGCCCTCCTCTTCTTCACACTCATGTTACGTGATTATAATCTCCATTTGATAGGTCAGAAATTAAGGCTTCGAGAAAGATTAAGTAACCTGGCTAATATAAACAGCACCCTTTGCCTGCCTCACCACTCCCAGCACTGTGCCTTGCTGACCGGAGCATTTGTCCCTTGATATTTGGTGTCCTGATGCAGTAGACTTCCGTGTCATCTCATCCAGGAAAGACATCCTGTATCAGTGGACCTACAGTTTCTTCATTTACTCTCTGAGCTGTGAGAGAGGATGGAACACACCGGTCTTGTTGCTGGTTGTGAGTTCACTCGGCTACATAGTGACAGAACTCTTAGTTGTTCCCTTTCCTTTAGGATAACTAATGTTTGATTTTTACAAATGCCCTTGCTTGTCTACGTTTTAGACCGGCACGCCATTTCCACTTAAGAAATTTGAAACAATTCAGTGTGCCGTACCTTGGCTTTGTGCTAGATCTAGAAATCATCACTTAGAGAATAAACAGTTTAAATCATTTTATCCGATAATTAACGTAGTCATCATCATCCATAAGTCTATACTGAGCAGCTCTCCATGACAGAGCTCCTTCCCTCACAGCAGTTCTCTCCCTGGGAGCTTGTAATTTAAGACACCCCAAAGCAAATGGCTATAGAGAGATAAAGAAATAGACACATATTGAGCAAATGTATAAATTAACTGAGTAAGCATGTATTACTGATACTTCTGAAGGCAACACCAACCTTAAGGTAACCACAGGAATGGCTTCTAGAACCAGAAGTTTAGAAAATCACCTGAATTATAAATACTGTTCTTATCATGGTACATGAAATGCAGTTACATTAAGACAAACATCACTCTTTGCTATTTTTCAGATTAACAATATGACCATAAAAATGTTTTCATTGCAAGAGAAAGCCCCTGTCCTTTTATTTTTGCTACTTAGTTTAACATTTTTAAAATCCTTTCAAAACTTTGTTAGATTACATGTTTTCTTGCACATAGAAGTTATTTTTGATTTGCCATATGAGGAACATTATTGCAATATATTAAGCAATAAACATTTCAGTTAATAATATTCATTTAATTAATATCCAACCATGTTCTAAATATTGTGCTGAAATCAAACCGATGAATGTATTCCAATAAAAATGTTATATCCTGACTGGTGTTATAAGAAGCTAGGCTCTTGCTTCACAAAAATAGTTTGAAGCACAAATTGAATTTCTGAGAAATTCAAAGCCCAATACAGAGAGAACAAGTGAAAGATTGAAGGAGGGGAAGAGCCATCTATAAGTATTTCAGATAGTTTCAAAATAGATATGGTTGGTTGTCAGTCTTCGGAATAGAATTATCTCACTTGGGTATTAAAAAGGTACCTATATTTTTCTTTTCTGCTTTCTAGTGAAGACAGGAAGTCACACGAGATTATCCAAGATAGAGACCATCTTCTCAGTTTTTTTTTTTTTTTTCCCCCCCACTCAGGCTTAATTCCTGCTCCTAGTTACTACACCCAGTTTCTGTTTGCATACTGCCTTTGATGCCCTGTGAAATGCAGACTGTTCAATTTTGGAACCGTGTAATTCTTAGAAAGTTCTTTATAGTGTAATGTCCAGGCATCGATATTGGACTCTGGCTCTCAGAACAAATCTTACCCTCTTCTGTATGTCAGCCTCTTGATGAACACAGATTCTATATTGTATTGATGTTCATATTTTCTGAGCTTACTGTAAGCAACCGATAAGTGTATAGGGCATAAATAAACAATAAACATGGTGGTCACACTTCAACTTTCTTCTTTTGTAAGATTTACACAAAGCTTCTGCTATTCCTGAATCTAACAGAAAAGAACACAGTTTGCCATTCCTAGTCTACTTCCTAGCCTTTCCTTCTTCGTGCTTGGCTGACTTTTTAAGTTTTTAGTAAATTAGTTTGTCTTTGAATGAAAGGTTCTGTTCTATAGCAGCTGGGAAGGATTTTCCTGGCCATGTTCTTTTCTTTCTTTTTTTTTTTCTAACATGTTTCCAAAAAGGAATCCAAGATCCTTTTTCTTAGCTCTGTTAATATCAGATGTTCACTGATTGATGACCTGAGAAAAACGAAGGTGTCCTAAATGAATGAGACTGCCGGCATCTTAATGACTTGAAAATATTACTTTTATCCCTGTTGCTGTTCTACAGAAAATAGTGCTTGGCAAAATTAGCTACATTAGAGCAGCTACACTGATAAGGAAGATGTCTGGTGAGTGTTTGTGCAGGCTCTGTTGGAGAATGAGGGGGCTCTATGGCTGCTCTACTTTTAAAGAGAGGTTGTAGTAAGCAGTTAATGAACAAAATCAGCTTAAATCACTAAATTAAGAAAAAATTTTAAGACTTATTTCTTGAAAGAGAGGGTAGGGGCAGAGGGAGGGAGACACAGAACCTGAAGCAGGCTCCAGGCTCTGAGCTGTCAGCACAGAGCCTGACGTGGGGCCTGAAGTCACGAATCAGGAGATCATGACCTGAGCTGAAGTCAGACACTTAACTGCTGAGCTACCCGGGTGCCCCAACTCACTAAATTTTTAAAACCTGTAGAACCGTGCTTCCTTTAGTAGGAAACTGAATTGCCTTTGTTATTAGAACTGTAGTTGTAGAGTCTATCTTAAGCAGTAGGTACTCATTTTTCCAGCATTGGATGGGTATTCTAGAAGATGGTATAGAGTTTAGTTGGAATCTAAACTGACTTTTCTTTAACTAATTTAACTGTGGACAAATCTTTAACATTGTGAAAGTGGAGAGCTTTTTCTCCTCAGAAATCTCAGGACAATTTCGTAACCACAAATGAAGGCTCCTAAGTGTAATCTGCATTCTTCCTTGGGAAAAAGTTTATCCTCAGAAGAACCTGGGAGTTGTCCCTAAGGTCAGAGTACACGTCTCAGAGCAAGAAGACCTGCAGGAAACCCTGATTCTAGATCGAATCACCTCAAGTGCTGATCACCCCAAGAGCAGAGTTTAGTAAGAGACCAAGAAATAAATATTAATAACTGAATTTGGGGGTGTGGAATGTTAAAAATATATACTCTGCCTTGTTTTGAAAACAATTTAAGATTGTTACCAGGTAGAATAAGCATATTTTTCAGGTTCCAGGGAAGGCCCTATGAACTCCCCATATCTCTTTCCTAAATGTAAAGAAATGGAAGAAAATCAACATTTTTTGAGTTCCTGTTATTTATAGCTTCTATTCGAAGCAGTTGTCATGTACTCTCTAATCCCATTGCTAATGCCTCAAGTTTTAGTATCGTAATTTCACTCTTTAAGATAGTTTCCCCTAATAAAACTGTAAACACAACTGAGAAAGGCCACTCAACATGTTAGTAATACCTTAGAGTGGATGAGCTATGTGCCCCCCCCGCCCCCGCGCACAGAGTTTCCTAGGTGGGGGATGTATAATTGTTGCTGTAAGAGACTGTGACCTGAACAGATTACTAGGAAATCCCTTTTGTGATATTCTGTCATCCAACAAATATTACATGCTAGGCACTATTTTAGATACTGGAGCCTTATTGGTAATAAAATAGATAAAAATTCAGGTCCTTTTAGAGCTTACCTTCAAATGTGGGAATAAAAAACTTAAGTTGTAAATACATAAAGATGCTCACCTCTTTTAAATATGGGCTGAACTTAGTGACTCATTTGCAAAGACTGCAGTATAGGAAATGAACACTAGTCACCTGAGGCTTTAGTAATTTTACAGTGGATGCTGGCAGATACCACCCTAGGCAAGTGATCTGGGTTAGCATCACCAGTGTAGACCACATCGACACATGTATCCCCATGTGGCATGATGAGAAGAGCACCTTATCTCTGTAGTCCTCTTCCCACAAACTTTTAATCCCAGTCTAGTCCTGAGGAAAACACCAGGTAAACCCAAACTAACGGACATCCTATGAAATACATGGCCACCCCCTTCTCAAGGCTGTTAACATAAAGTGTCACAATCCAGAAGAGATTAAGGAGCCCTGGTGACCAAACATCTGGTATCCTGAATTGGATTCTAGAACAGAATAAAAAGGCATTGGTGGAGAAAATGGTGAAATCCAAATAAAACCTGGAGTTTAGTGAAGTAGTAACGTACCAATGATGGTTTCTTAGCTTTGACAAATCCAAGTGGGGCAGCATGTTAAAATTAGGGGAAACAAGGTGAGAAGAATGATCTACATGATCTTTTCAACTTTTCTGTAAATCTGAAATTATTCCAAAATTAAAACTTTACATGAAAATATAAGGAATAACACAGAGCAGAGTAAGGGAAATCAAGAGTGCCAGCATGGGGTCAGTGTTGCAAATTAGCTTGGCCAGGGGAGGCCCCATTGGGCAAAAACTTGAAGGAAGTGAGAGCAGAGCCCTTCTATGCAGGTGAGACTTCCAGGCAGAGATGCCAGGTGGGAGCAGTTGTTGCATTGTGGCTGGAGTGGTGTGGATGCGGGGAAAAGGAACGGGAAATGGGGCTAGAGAGGTAACAAGGCCAAATGATATAGGGCCTGGTAGGCGATTGTAAGAGTTTCTGATTCAGATTGGGAGGAAATGATGAGCAATTGAATGCTTTTGGTTAGAGCAGTGAACTTATTTGATTTATGTTTTAATATGACCACTCTGGATTCTCTGTGAAAAAAAGACCGTAAGGGACAGAGGTAGGGGCAGAAAGACCAGATAGGATAATAATCCAGATGAGAGGTTTCTGTGTCTGGGGCAAAGAAGGTTGCAGTGCAGGCAGTAAGAGGTGGTTGCATTTGGGGTGTATATTAAAGGTAGAGCTAACCAGATTTGCTCACCCATTGGATATACTGTGTGAGTGTAGTCATGGAAGTCTCAAAGACTTTGCTCTGAGGAGATGGAGGATGTATTTGCCATTTTGTGAGATGGGGAACATCCTAGGTGGAACAAGTTTGTAAGAGTAGATTGGGAGTTCAGTTTTTTGGTGTGTGGGGGAGGGGGGAGAGTGCACAGGCAAGGGGCAAAGAGGGAGGGAGGGAGAGAGAGAGAGAGAGAGAGAGAGAGAGAGAGAGATGGGGACTGGGACCAAGCAGGCTCCATGCCCAGTGTGGAGCCTGATGCAGGGCTTGATATCACGACCATGAGATCATGGCTTGAGCTGAAATCAAGAGTTGGATGCCTAACTGACTGAGCCACCCAGGTGCCCCAGGAGTTCATTTTTGATATAAGCAATGAAAAATTGGAATTAGTGTAAAAAATACCATTTACAATGCAACAAAAATATGAAATAGTTGGGAACAACCCAAATGTCCATCAACAGATGAACAGATAAAATATTGGGTACAATGGAATAGCATTCATCCTTTTAAAAAAGGAAGAATATTCTAACAACTTTACAACAAGGATGAATCTTGAAAGCAGTATGCTAAGCAAAGGAAGCCAAATCCAGACAAATATTGTATGATTTTACTTCTGTGAGGTACCTAGAACAGGCAAATTCAGATGCAGAAAGCAGAATAGAGGTTACCGGGTGCCAGGGGGAGTAGGGAGTTTTTGTTCAACTGGTACAGAGTTTCTGTTTGGGATGTTGAACACATTATGAAAATGAATAGCGGTGATGGTTGTGCAACATGTGAATGTATTTAATGTCTTGTACGTTTAAGATGATATTTTATAGAGTGCTTGGGTGGCTCAATTGGTTAAGCATCTGACTCTTGCTTTTGGCTCAGGTCATGATCTCACAGTTCGTGAGATTGAGTCCTATGTTGGGCTCTGGGCTGACAGTGCAAAGCCTACTTGGGATTTTCTCTCTCTCTCCCTCTCCCTCTCTCTCCCTCCCTCTCCTCCCTCTTTCTCCACCTCCCCAGCTTGCACATGCACACACTCTCTCCCTTTCTCTCCCTCTATCTCTACAATAAAGAAATATTTTTTTAAAAATGATATTTTATGTACCACAACTAAAAGATAGAGTTCTGTTTCCAAAAAACACTATGAAATACTAAAAGGTAAATTTAACAAAAGTACTGTGTAAGATCTTTACACTGAAAGCTATAAGACTGCTGAGAGAAATGAAAGAAGGCATTAGTAAGTGGGGAGATCTACTCTGTTCATAGATCAGATATATGCTATTAAGATGTCCATCCGTTCTCCCGAAACTGATTTGTAGATTCAATACAATCCCAATTATAACACCAGCTGATTTTTGGTAGAAATTAATCAGCAGACTGTAAAATCTATATGGAAATGTAAAGGACCTTCAATAACTAGAACAGTTTTGAAAAAGAACGATGTTGGAGGACTTACATAATAGACTACCTTATTTTGTTACTTACCATAAAGTTACAGTTACCAAGATTGTATGCTATTGGTGTTACAGATAGATGGACCAGTGGAAAGGAACACAGTCCGGAAGTAGATCCACATTTGGTCAATAGGTTTTTGACAGAGGTACCAGGGCAGTTCAATAAGGAAAGGATAATCTTGTCAACAAATGGTGCTGAACCAGTTAGTGTCTACATGCCCAAAACTGAGAGCCACTGGACTAAGGAAATGTAACAGGGCTGCTGAGCAGTGATAATGGTGTGTGTTTTGCTCAGCCATAGTCTGCTCAACAGGTACAGGAGTGGAATAGACAGAGAATTGGTTTTTTTTTTCGGGGTTGTAGTTTTCCTGAGTATAGTGAAGTAAAAGCACAAGAGAAGAGTTGAGGATGGATGCAAAGGAAGGGTTTTGTGATTTGCCAAGGAATTTAAGTTAGGTAAGGAAGACCTCTGGGAGGGAAGTGGCACTGAAAAGGTACAGGAACGGGTGACTATAGGTCTCGGGACCATTGGAGCCCAGGTACGAAAAGGAGGAGCTGAAAACCTAGGAAGTGGGATGGATGGGTTTGGATTGTGGAGGGGTGCAGTTTATTGGTAATGCAGGGTCTCGGGTGTGACCAGAGGAATGGGTGGCTGAGGTGTGGTGAAAGAGTAGATTATTGCCGAGAGTTCAAGGACCTGAGAGGACAAGTACCAGAGGCTCATTTATGTGCATGTGAACATTCTCACACTATGAGACAAGAATAGTAATTAGAGAAAATGACAGTGAGCCTGCAGCTAAAATCATCAAGAAATGAAGGCGAGCTATTTGGCATTGTTGGTATATGTTGGCAACAATGAAGGATGATGATGATGCAATCTAGTGACCTAAGATTCTGTTTTTAGGAGGGGGAGAGCTGTCTGGAACTGATAATGAGGAGCAAGGAGGACACTTTGCTCACCTCCAGACCCACTGGAGCAAATGCTGAGAGGTGGATTGGCTGCCATTGAGAGGCTCACAGAGGAGAGCCCAGGGTCTGTCAGAGGAGAAGGAAAGTTTAGGGAAGAGGTTCAGGATAGAGGGGGTCTAGCTGCTGGTGGGGTGTGAGGGCACCTTGGAAGGTTTTGGGAGTGGGAAAAAACTGGATCTAGCTGGAATATGTGCAGTCATACAGGGATTAGCACGTGGGAGAAGGGTGAGAGGCACCCTGCGGCTTGGGTCATCTTGTGGCAAAGGCATAATCAGGGATCATGGGCACAGTGAGGTGAGTCCTGGAGTTCTTAGGTCGGAAAGTGGTGGCCAGGCTGTAGAGGTAGGAGGGGTAGATGTTAGGGTTCCCTTGGCCTTTGAAATTGGACATGACCGACCTGGGGAGGAGCATATTGACTATGAAAATCTGGTTAACAACAGGAGGGGTTTTCTTTAATTTCAGGTTGTGTGATATGTGTCCTCTGGAATTTTTCAGTGACTCTCTGAGGAGATAACTGGTAACAAGGCCATTTAGAGAAACCAGGAAAAACTTCTTTCCAGCAGCATGTGCTTAACGAGGAATCAGTCCACTGGCTGAGATGGTAGTCAAAATATTTACGAAGACTATAGAATGAATTTTCATTTGCATGTTTTAAACCAAGTTGCCTGTCTTTCGTTGAAGATGGAGGCATTAATTCCCAGGAAACTGTATAGCTAAGTGTTTTAAGAGCCTGCACTCCCGAGTCAGACAGTGGAGATTCAAGTCCTGGCTGCACTCCTCATTACTTAACCAGGTCTCAGTTTTCTCTCCTGTAAAATGTAGATAATAACAGGGCTTCACGAGGCTGTGATGAGGGCCAGATGAGGTCACCCACGGGAGTACACCTAGCTCACTTCCCAGCACCTAGGCAGCTTACAGTCAGAGCATGCCCGGTGTTCATACTGTCCTCTGTGGCTTGCTGAACTTACTTCAGCATAGCTTTCTTTTTTAAGAGCTGGAGATAACTTAGCTACTTACATTATCTAACAGTATAATGTTTCCCAGACTTTTAAAAGCCACGTTTTCCATGATGCTTTCTCATCCTGTTGTTTTTTATTTTCCTACAAACCAACAGTATTTTATCATTTACTTAATATATTTGTGTTATTAAGTAGAATATTTTAACTTTAAAAAAAAAAACTATACATGTTCCTTCTCTTTTCCCTGTCCTCTGGAAGTTTGTGTCTTCCCCCCGCCCCTCCCTCCCCGGAGAATCATTGTCACCTAGGACCCTTATGATGGCATCACAGAACAATATGGAGATATCTCCCACATACACGATTGGTAGAAGTAAGAAGAAAAGATGGCACTTAGTGCTGGAGAGGGTATGGCATAATGGGCACACCAGTCCCTGGGTCAGTGTTGTCAATATTGAAGGGTGATGGGTGAGGCAGGCTAATGACTTAACATTCAGCTTTTGGGGGGTGGGGGAGAGCTGTCTGGGACTGGTGCTGAGAGCAGGGTGGACACCTCGCACGCCTCCAGGCCAAGCGGAGCAAGTGCTGAGAGAGATGTCTTAGCTGCCATTGAGACCCTACAGAGGAGAGCCCGGCTCCTGTCAGAGAAGATGAGGCAATATTCGGAAAAGTTTAGACTTTCCATGCAAGTCCTGAGGGGCATAGCCTTCCAGAGGGCAGATTGAGAGATTCCCAAAAGTCTTAACATGTCGTTTGACCTATCACCTATCATCCTCACTTTTAAGAATTTGTTCTAAGAGAATAGTTGGAAAAATGCACATGCAGATGTATTTAGAGTTGTGTATGGGCATGGGAAATGGGAAACCATGAGCATGTGGTACTTTTATAATTAAAAAAAAAAGCTGACCAAATGCAGAGAATCTTATAGCATGGAAACAGGGGAAATATCTTTATAATTGGTCTGTTCTGTACACAGAGGCCTCTGTGCTAAACTAAACCTCCTGTTTAGTGTTGAATCATGCAGAGTAAACCTTGAAAGTTTACTCATGTTTCCTTAATCCCCTTTTTTATGTTCATTTATTTTCGAGAGACAGAGAGCATGAGCAGGGGAGGGGCAGAGAGAGGGGGGGACAGAAGATCCGATGTAGGACTAGAACTCACCAACCATTAGATCATGACCTGGGCTGAAGTCAGATGCTTAGCCGAATGAGCCACCTAGGTGCCCCTCATATGTTTTGAAAATATTTTCTGCTTCACCTCTTCTAGAAGAATATCACTGATGACCCAGAATTTTAATCTCCTTATTTATCTCGCCTAACCCTCCCCCCACAGCCCCTGTTTCTTTGCTGTCCTGAAGCTCTGCATACATGTCCTATAAAGTAAACTTGGATTCTGCTTAAGAGTTTCTCCAAGTCTTATTTGATAGCTGGAAAAACAATGCAGACACTTTAAGTGTCATTTGCATCTATCTGGGCACTTGGCACCTTCTTTTTAGTGTTCTTTAGGAATACAAATAGAACATTTGGTTACTAACCAATAAGGCTTTAGAACTTTGCCTGTATTTCTAGCTCCCAATCTAGTAATTATAAAGGGGAGAAATCTGTATTTGCTCTGTGGGGGTAAAATGTGTAAAGAATAAGTAGTCCAGCACTCGGGTGGTATTAGAAATATGTCCTTTCCATTATTGTGGATTCCCCCCCACCCCCTTTTTTGTTTTAGCAAACTTCTAAAGGTCTGGAATGTTTACCCGCAGCCATTTGTCACGGTGAGTTAGGAAGAAATTTTCTTTTTTAAGAACTGTATATAAACAGAAAAACATTTCACACCTGTTTATCTTAGCAGGGCCTGCAGAAAGGGGGAGATAGATTCTGCAGTAGCTCTTCCATTCAGAGAGGAGTTTAGAAGAAACAGAGTATCCTGCGACCCTGTGAGCTTCGGATGAAAGCACGCAGCCACGTGGAGGGCCCACCATTTGTGTCTGCGCATGAAAACCTTTCCCACATTTCTTATTTCTCTATTTGAGTCCATCTTTCAGCTCACCTAGCTGAACTGTCTGTGTTCATGAGATGCTTCTATAACACATTTTCAGAAACACACTTTAGGATTTATAATGCTTTCCTTACTGAAAACCACCTTTCAGTTTTGGTCTCCATTTACAAATCTCTCTCTAATTCTAGTATTTTAGGAAATCCTGTTGGAGGGCGGGGTGTGATACATTTTGTCTCCTCTAAAGAAATGTCTGATGATCCTCTTTTAAGATACTCTTCATTCAGTTCCATAATAAGTAAGACCTAGTAATAGCTTTTTAACTTTAAAAGGAGTCCTTTTTTTATACAGCTTCGAAATCAAAGTAAGTGGTATTCTCTCTGACTGAATCAGTTCATAAGCCGTGTGAGAAAATAAGTCTGTTTTTCTATTTGCCACAGCCTCTCGTCACTGAGTCTTTCCATTCAACCACATAAACCACTTTCTTTTGCAGATGTTCCAACCTAACTTGGTTTCGGTGCCTGCCTCAGTTAATGTCTCTGCCCTGTCTTTGCCCGTCGTCCTGGGTGAATTTAGTACCCACTTGAAGGCCCTCTCAGTCAACCGCACACTTCTGTCACTACCACTTCTTTGTCTTTCGGCTCCACTTCCCTGCAGCCACTTATGGGTAAAACCTTACGTCTCATAACTTAGAACTGCTCCACCTTGAAAATACCAAGGCCTAGCTTCCTTTCTCTGCCCACAATTTATCTTATCCAGTCTTCCAACAACTCTGCTTTTCTTTACCCTTATCATGGCCTTTAGCCTTTATTCTTCAAATTCAGCTTTGCCCCCTTTTTAAAATCTTTTTTTAATTGAAGGAGAGTTGGCATAGAATATGACATTAATCTCAGGTGTTCAGCATAGTCATTTGACAGTTCATATGTTACAATGTGCTCACCACAGTAAGTGTAGTTACCATCCGTCACCATACAAAGTTTTGCCATATTATTGGCTATATTCCCCCTTTTGGATTCAGTTGCTTCCAAGCCTGTGCGTTTCCCACCCTGCACGTATTTTGGTGCTCACCTCTTAATCCTATTAAATCCTTTTCTTCTCCTCTCCTTGACCTTCTACTCCTTGAAGACCAAGACAGTGGCTTTGTGTATCTGTGCATTACCTTGAGCAGTGTGTATTTTTTCTAATTTTTAATATTTATTATTTTTGAGAGACAGGTTGTGAGCAGGGGAGGGGCAGAGAGGAAGAGAGGGAGACACAGAATCTGAAGCAGGCTCCAGGCTCTGAGCAGTCAGTATGGAGCCCGATGTGGGGCTTGAACCCACGAACTGCAAGATCATGACCAGGGCCGAAGTCGGACGCTTAACGGACTGTGCCATGCAGATGCCCATTTTTTTTCTTTTCCTTTTTTTTTTTTAATGTTTTATTTATTTCTAGGAGAGAGAGAGACAGCGTGAGCAGGNTCTCTAGGCTCTGAGCAGTCAGTATGGAGCCTGATGTGGGGCTTGAACCCACGAACTGCAAGATCATGACCAGGGTCGAAGTTGGGCGCTTAACGGACTGTGCCATGCAGACGCCCATTTTTTTTCTTTTTCTTTTTCTTTTTAAATGTTTTATTTATTTCTAGGAGAGAGAGAGAGAGACAGCGTGAGCAGGGGAGGGTCAGAGAGAGAGGGAGTCACAGACTGAAACAGGCTCCAGGCTCTGAGCTGGCAGTCAGCACAGAGCCTGACGCGGGGCTCGAACCCACGAACCGCGAGATCATGACCTAAGCGAAAGTCGGACCCTTAACCGACTAAGCCACCCAGGCGACCCCCATTTTTTTTCTTAATATACAAATGAATGTTAACTTATCTGTTCACAGATTTAGTTCTGATAACTTTTGGCTGTGTCAAAAATTAATAAACCTACCATCAGAGGACAAATATTTACAACACTGAGGAACCCAGCCAATAGAATTGCAGAGTCTATACTTTGAGGGCTGCAGATGCCAGCGTCCTTGTACAGTATCTAAGGGTGTGAGGTCGGCCAGATCACACAGTGGGAGGTGCAGGAGCCGGGGAAGCCCAGAGGGTGGCCTCTCACTGTGTAGCTGCGTGCTCGTCCCTCAGAGTTGTTGTTCAGATGTGCTCCAGGTTGGTAGCTCACGGGGGCATCTGTCCTGCAGATATGTTCTGTTTGGTCTGCACAGAAGTCTAATTTTTCAAAAATTGTCAAAAATTGACTCATTGTCAACATTTAAAACCTGATCGATTTTACAAGAAAATTCAGATTTCTAGTTTCCTTGAAAAAGAAGCAAACTGGATCTATGTTGTTGAGTGCTGACACTGTTGACTTCATTGAGAAGGGCAAGACTCGTTTGGAAGTGTCAGTTCTAAAAGATTAGTGAAGTTCAGTACTATAATTTTGTAACTGTCTCATAATGAGATGTAATCTTCATTAGCACTTAACAAGGCAACCAATAGAAATAAAAGAATTGGTCTTTTAAAAATATTTATCTGAAGTATATCTGAAAGACTGAGGAACGTTAAGCTGAATCTTTTCAGAATGCCTCCAAAAAGAGTTCCTTATATGAAGTAGGGCTATGTTCTTGTAAACTTCTAAACTTCCTCATTCATTTTTTCCCCTAATAAAACGTACTGAAATTTATTCTTGGAATTTATGGTAGCCAGCGCAAAGTTTAGGTGCCAGCGCAAAATGTAAAGACAAGCAATAGCTTTCTGAGAACTACAAATACCAAGCCCACGTTTCCTGAATTATTTCTGATGTGATAGCAGTATCTTCCTTCCACTTTATTCATTTTCCCAAACTCCAGACCCGGTGGTTATTTTTATGTGGTAAAGGGTTAATGCAATGACTATAGTCGTATAGGTCTATAGTGGTAATAAAAGAATGAGACAAATACCAAGAACAGTGATCATGAAAAATGACTCTTTTCCATTTTCTTTTTCCACACGAAGCTCTCTCTTCTGTCTTCTCTTATTTCTGTGAAGAAAGCTACTCTAAAAAAGAAATCTTTCTTTGAAAATTCTGGAATGATCAGGCTGGGAATATTCCTCTTATCTTTTGTTTTTATTGCTTTGCATCTCTAATAGCAAAAGAAATAAAACATAATTTTTTTCATACATAGAAGAATATTAGCAGACATTTCCATTCCATTTAAAGGCTTCTCCTACCCACACATCCCTTTTAGAGGTTTTTTTTTTTTTTTNCAGCGCAAAATGTAAAGACCAGCATTAGCTTTCTGAGAACTACAAATACCAAGCCCACGTTTCCTGAATTATTTCTGATGTGATAGCAGTATCTTCCTTCCACTTTATTCATTTTCCCAAACTCCAGACCCGGTGGTTATTTTTATGTGGTAAAGGGTTAATGCAATGACTATAGTCGTATAGGTCTATAGTGGTAATAAAAGAATGAGACAAATACCAAGAACAGTGATCATGAAAAATGACTCTTTTCCATTTTCTTTTTCCACACGAAGCTCTCTCTTCTGTCTTCTCTTATTTCTGTGAAGAAAGCTACTCTAAAAAAGAAATCTTTCTTTGAAAATTCTGGAATGATCAGGCTGGGAATATTCCTCTTTTGTTTTTATTGCTTTGTGCATCTCTAATAGCAAAAGAAATAAAACATAATTTTTTTTATACATAGAAGAATATTAGCAGACATTTCCATTCCATTTAAAGGCTTCTCCTACCCACACATCCCTTTTAGAGGTTTTTTTTTTTTTTTTAAATATAAAGAGTGTTAAATACACTGGTATTATTTAATTTTGTGTTTAATCAAATGGTTTTTTTTTAAAAATGAAGCTTATAATAACAAAAATAATATTTTATATGACTTGGCTCTTTGATGATTTACCCTTACATGAAAATAATACCAAGGCTCTTGCATCATCTATTTTGCTATTTTCTTCATAAAAATCCACTTTTTAGAGTATAACCTAAATACCCTTAATTATGCAGAAGAATTGGTTAATAATTTCCAAGATTATACAGTACAGAACAAATATTAGGATAGTCTAGAGGAGTGTTCAATTAGAAAATGCATCTGAATGAGGCAAACTGACATAAATTATTTTTGGCTACAGAAATTTTTATTAATCTCTTCTGGCACCTCATACTGAGACACTGTCCTCTTTTCCCTATAAGGTATGCCATAAAAATACCTAAGTTACAAAGAGGTCTTCTCTGTTTAGCTAGAGCGGTATACCTGCTGTTCATCAAGGTGAGGAGGGGGGAAGAGATGGCAGGTGCTTGGGAGAGTGGTAAATGGAAAGATGTGACAAGAATACAGATCTAAGTCTCTGCTGTGGCAGGGGACTTGCCTCAAGGGGTTTTCTGTTCTTTATATAATTATAATCAGAAAATTTTGGACCTGAAAGCATATTATCTGAGGCCAGCTATTTTTGCTCCACAAATGGAGACACCTAGCCATGTAGTAGACTTTAAGATTAATTGTGTTCAGTCTCTTTTCTCTTTGTAAGTCCATTTTCCTTGAAGTCAGAATATTTCTTAGTCTATTGTGTTGTTTACATTTAAGGAGATAAAAATCTTTCTTTTAAACAGATGTGTCCGAAAGAGTGAGATCTGAAGCTAGTAACTTAATGATCTAGTTGGGGGAGCAAGAACTAACCACAGAGTTTTACAGACCTCTTAATTTTTTGAAATGACTTCCAGATTCTTGTCCCTGGATTTGTGGTGGGGAACAATTTAGACAAGCAGCAAGTAAAAGATATAACATATAAATAATTCATGTGTTGACTTGGCTTGCCTGTGCATCTGAATTTGATCCTTGTGGCCATGAACAGTTAGGAGCCACAAGCATAATACATGTGTATACAAAAACACACCACATGTTTTCCCCCTAAGCTTTTTATGACACTCTGTTCTGGATCCAACGATTTCATAGTATAAAGTATGGAATGGAGAGTATATTTGATAAAGAGACTTGCCGAACTCCTGGAAGGTGAGAGAGCCCTTAATGGAAGGGCTTGACCTAGAAGTTGGTAGTCATTATGCCAGTCCACCACTGTTGTTTTCATCTACATCATCGTGGTGTATGGGACTTGATTTCAAACTCTCTTCAATTCCAGAAATTACAGCTTCCTGTCATTTACTCAAAAACATCAAAATAGTGGTTTTAGAAGTAGTTGTAATTAAGTTTTAAAAGTGTGCAGTTTGTACAGTTAGTAAATCCAGCCCAAAGGGGAATACCATGATAGTACAGTCAAGATCCAGTAAAAAGACAGAAACCACCTCAGTAATTTGAACAGTGAAAACTTAATACTAAAATTACTAGCAAAAAGTCAACTACTATTAACTAGTAAAAGCCTCTAAAGAATACAGGNCAACAGTGAAAACTTAATACTAAAATTACTAACTAGCAAAAAGTCAACTACTATTAACTAGTAAAAGCCTCTAAAGAATACAGGAATAGCAAATACAGGGGCCCGCTACCACCTCTAGTGCTTAGGGAGAATATCAAAGGAAGGGGCAGCCTTAGAAGAGTCCCGCCCACCACCAGGGCTGAACTGTCAGTCTCATTAGAGAGCACGTAGCTGCAGCCTACTGGATGATGGAGGGGTTTGCTGTGGTGTCACAGGCTGGAGCTGGGGCACAGGTAGTCATCTGCTGCGATTCTAGTGAAATTCTCAAGGGCGCCGTGCGCTGGTGCTGTGTGAGGGAAGCCATGTGCTGGGGTACTGGTAGGCTGAAGCTGGCCCACAAGAATCCTAACACTGAGGTACTAATAAACACTTGCGGGTGAGTAACATTGGATATTGCACTTACCGCCAGTTACCACAGCTACTGGGGCAAAACAATCACATGGGAATCAGGAAGAGAAGTCTCCTCCTCTGCTGTGCCTTGCAGTGTCCCTTCAGTGCCCTTTATTGACACAGCCTAACATTGTACCAGCTGGCAAAGGAAAAATGTCTGTAGGGTGTAGCTCTAGTATCATAAGGCAGAGCAAAAGGCGATAGATATGGTGCTGAGAGGCAGCAAATTATCAACTGGCACAATTCATGCCTTTGGCGGCTCAGCTTCTATGAGTAGAAGCTTTCACTTCTTTATACACACTTGAACTTCCATATGATAATGAAGCAACTATGCTTTCCCGAAACAAGATCAGCTGTCCTTTGTACAAGTGAGGTTCTTATCCTGTCCCCAAAATAAGGAGATACAGGGTCCCAATGGTCATTGTATCCATTGCTTGCTTTATTAATTTCTCCTTAAATTCCATCATAGTTCCACTGGATACTCTGTTACCTAAAATCTCAATCATGCAGTTAAATCTCTAACAACTTGTCCATAAAATATGGAGGAAATAGATATTTTTCCAAAGAAGACATACAAATAAAAACAAAGATACATTTGTAAAAATACAAATAAAGAAAATAAGGTTTGTAAAGTACAAACTTTCAGTTGTAAGATAAATCTCAGAGACCGAATATACAACATGGTGATGATAGTTACTACTAATGTGAAATTTATTAAGAGTAGATCTCAAGATGTCTCATCACAAAAGATAACTATGTGAGGTGACAAATGTGTTAATTTGCATGATTGTGATAATTTCACAGTGTGTGTGTATAGCAAACCATCATGTTATATATCTTAAATATATATAATTTTTGTCAATTGTACTTCAGTAAGGCTAGGAAAAAGATAAAGGGAAGCAATAGTTGATGTACACAAATAAGTGTATATATATTTATTTTTTTAGAAAGAGCATGCAAATAGGGCAGAGGGGCAAAGAGAGAGAGAATCTTTTTTTTTTTTAATTTTTTTTTAATGTTTTATTTATTTCTAGGAGAGAGAGAGAGAGACAGCGTGAGCAGGGGAGGGTCAGAGAGAGAGGGAGTCACAGACTGAAACAAGCTCCAGGCTCTGAGCTGGCAGTCAGCACAGAGCCCGACGTGGGGCCCGAACCCACGAACCACGAGATCATGACCTAAGCGAAAGTCGGACGCTTAACCGACTAAGCCACCCAGGCGCCCCAAGAGAGAGAGAATCTTAAGCAGGCTCCCGGCTCCATGTGGAGCCAGAGTTGGGGCTTGATCCCATGATTCTGGGATGGTGACCTGAGCCGAAATCAAGAGTTGCACGCTCAACCGACTGAGCCACCCAGGTACCCCATATATTTAGATATACAGATATCAAGCAAGGGAAAAATATATAAAGCTACTACTATCCTTATTTATAGTCCTCATTTCTGTAATTAGTCATGATCTCTGGCTTCCTTCTTCCACTGCTCATTTTATATTTTATTTTCTCTGCAGCCGAAACCTCAGCTGGCTGGGAGTCTTTCCCTGCTGGAGTGACCCGAAGTTTCATTCCGGAAGGTTCCAACTCCTCACTAGTCCTGCTTATTACTAGTTGTCCTAGTGTTTCATTAACTTTTATTCGTGGGCATAAAACTACTAGGAATCACCCCATAGAATCTCCTGGGTTTCAGACATAGACTTCTTGCCCCCACTGTTTGTCAACAACTCAATTTTCCTTTGGTAATTAGGATCCATCTCTTTGGTCAACAGAGGAACCTCTTGTTTTGCTTGTTGGCTCAGTGGCATACAAAGCGAAAATAGCCAAGTGGTAGTATCCTATTTCAGTTCACTGGAATCATTATTGTGTCCTCTGGTGGAAAAATTCCATCACTGGGGGCTAAGACCTACCAAACCAGCAGAGCTCAAAGTTGTTGGGATGGGGAGCAAATAATAATCATAGGAACCCATTGATTCCCAGACCCAGTGACCTCAAAGCATATACCTCATCCTCTAAATCAGAAGTGCTTTTAGGATGTCATCTCCCAACATGTACCTGAGACTCCCTAAGCCATTCCACCTTTCTGTTAGGCTAGCTGCTTCTGAGTTGAATGGGTATGTGGTGAGGCCAGTTAATCCTATGGGTTTGAGCCCATTGCTGCACTTCTTGGCTGTGAAATGGTTTCTTCCATCAGAAGCATTGGATGTACATGGGATATACTGAGTGGAATACTGTAATGGTGAAGAAGGAATGCCATGGGGCACCTGAGGATGATTCTGACAGAAACATTCCAGGCATTACTGCTGCTCAGCTCTGATGATGGGGAAGTCCATGTGCTGGGTCCACACGTAGTCTCCACTGCCCTTCACTTGAGCCAGCATTGTGGTGGCTGGGAAAGAGTCTAAATGACACTTACAGAAGAGAAAATTTTGTTCATTTAATTATTGAGTACCCCCTCTGCAGTGGATGCCCATTGGTGAGCATTCATATGGGACAGTCTGTGCCCCATCTCAGAGGTCCATTCACATGTTTCTTCCCCCAAATTCTTTGTCATCAGTCTTGCAGTCTTGTTGCTTTCAAGTCTGTGATTGTCCAGCCAAACTGTACAGTCATCCATGAATTAGTGTAAATCCACACTTCTGTCCAGCTCTCATTCCAGACAGAGTGGGTCACTCAGTGTACTGCTCAAGTTCTGCCTCCTGAGAGGATTTTCCTTAAAAGCTGTTCTTTGGGGATCACCCCTGACTGGGGCTGCAGACATCTAGCTTTAGTCAGTACTAGTAATATATTACACAGAACCATTTGTAAATTAAGCTCATGTTTTTTCTTTCTCATTCAACTTGTTATTGGGAACTTCGTATCGATTCAGAGCTAGTGTTTAGTCATCCCTGAAACCACTGGGTATTTCCCTTCCCCCAGTGTACTGTCCCATCTAGTAAATGGCAGCAGGTCTCTTTGATGCATTCTTAGAGGATGCATTTTTATACTTGTGGCTGTACTGCAGAGTTTTTCCTTAAGGAAACCTGGCCTTCCCTTCATCAAAGGCTTCGGGTCTATAAACTGTCCTAGGCCTGGAAACTGGATGTGAAGCTGTGACTCTGCCTGGTGGTGATTTAATGACCAGATCTAGAATTTTTTCTGTTTTATAGATCACGTAATATTTTAGTAGGCTCCATGCTGATTTAATTCCTAGGGACACCAAAATAAATTACCACCAGAGATTTCTCTGGGAAAAAAAGCATTCTGATTATCAATATGTTCCTGCTGTCTTTTATGATAAATGCACCAATCTGGTCTTTAGCATTAAGTGCTGCCACATGGCCTCTCTGCTACTCCTATAATCCTGTCATCCCCAAGGAAATCAGGAAACCTTTCTCAGTGGTAGCATCTTCTGTGGTCATACCTGGTCTACAAATGAGAACGGCCACAGAGTTTTTCAGAGGTGCTGTATTTCTTGCTAGTGTATTTTTCAATGTCTTAGTGAAAGGAGAGTCTCTGGTGCTTCTCAGATGTAGTTAGGGTACGTGGGTGGACATGCAGTCTATACATGACAGATCTGCTCCAACTTTCCCTTCTTCCTAAGCCTTTAGATTCCTTTCTCCATATGGTGCCAGGGAAGGTCTGGCATCCCAGCCTTAATTACATGTAAAAGCTCCAGTTTCTGTCAATCAACCAAGTAAGTTATTAAGACACTTCCGGCTTCATGAACTAATACATTAATCTGAAATCTCTAGAAAATGCATCCGTATCCATGAAATCAACTTGATCTGTATATTCCCACCCTCCTCTAACACCTTTGATAGTTACTTCCCAACTCGTTCCCCAGGTTTTTCTAATACAAACAAAAATATTGCAGTTTTTTGGCCATTATTTTCTTTTGGGTGGTACTGTGTATGTGACCCCCTGGAGCATGTTAAGATATGAGAATAATAAGTGGTTATGGGAGACCTTGAGGAGAATGAGTGTCCCTTTGCAGACTGTCCACCCTAGGTGAGGCTATCCAGCAAAAGAAAGCTAGTCTCTTGAGACAGAGGAGGGCAAAGTACTTCTATAGGCAAGGGGCCTCAGAATGACTTTGAGGTTTGAAATTGTCAGTTTCATCTTGAATCCAAGCAGGTGTTTTCCTTTCCAGGTGTCTGGTTCCATTCTTCCCCAGCCAGTATGCTAACTTTCACGTGTGGAACTTGGTGAGGTTGCGAATTCAACTCATGTTGCAGTTCAGGAGGGCACACAATAAATTTTGTTTTTGATTTTTGGAAATATTATCCCTGTGGCTATAGTTAAAAAAGATTGTTTTAAGGGCGCCTGGGTGGCTCAGTTGGTTAAGCATCCAGCTTTGGCTCAGGTCATGATCTCATGGTTCGTGAGTTTGAGCCCCACGTCAGGTTCTGTGCTAACAGCTCAGAGCCTGGACCCTGCTTCAGATTCTATCTCCTCCTTTCTCTCTGCCCTCCCCCACTCATACTCTGTCTCTCTCAAAGATAAATAAACACTAAAAATTTTTTTTAAAAAGATTCTTTTAGATTGGCCATGGAAGCTTTTGTGGTTCTTAGACCATGACTTGGGCTAGGGTTAAAGGACCTGAACTTGTCATTTTCTTTTGATAAAAATACCTCCTTGTTCTCAAAAGAATCCATCCCTCCCTACAGTCCTTCTGTTCATCATTACTGCCATAATGGTCAGGGACAGCAGCCATCTTTACTTTCAGGCCTTGTTTCAGCTGGAACTTTCACGCACTTAATCACAGATGATAGCATAATTGATTTTGATGCCACTTAAGGCTATAGATTACTGTCCTCCCATTTCCCATTGACAGGAACCTGTGTTCTTCATTCCAGTCCAAACTCCTGACCAAACGAATCCTAAAATCCTATTTTTGAGGGTCTGTAGCCTGGGGCCACACCCAGTACCAATTCTCTATTAGTCAGGAAAATTAATATAGAGAATTATTAACTAGTAAAAGATGGCTAACTGTGAAATGGGGTGAAAGACACTTAGGAATATGGGAATAATGAATTCTCCTGCTCCCTGGAGCTCAGGGAAAGTATTCAAAGAAGAAACACGCTTGGAAGAGTACGCATCGCCCAGGCTGTGACTGAGACCGGTTGGAGAGGCTGTAGCTGTGAACGGATGATGGCAGAGTTTACTGCAGCTCTGTGGGCCAAAGCTGGTTCTCAGGACGCTGCCTGCCAGGGAGCTGGCTTACGTTTGGTGTAGTACCACAAGTCTGAGTTGTTCCACAGGCAGCCACTCTCTGGGTTACCTGTGGGCCAGAGCTGGTGAACACGGAGCCACCTACTTGGGTGCCAGTGACCAGATATGACAGGCAGGAAGCTACCCGCTGGGGTGTAATATGCCAGTGCTTGTTCTCCAGAATCTAGCACTGGGGTGCCGGAGAATATTTCCAAAGGCCCAGCACCCCTGGATCTCCTGCACAGTGTTGTCAGCCACGCTGTAAGAGGAAAAGTACCTGGGAGCAGGAAAGAGAAGCTCCTTCCTCTGATTTGCCTTGCAGTGACCCTTCGGTGCCTGCATTAACAAAGCCTAAAGTTATATCCGCTGACTGAGGGGAAATGTTTGCAGGGTTTAGCTCAGGTGCTCCAAAGGAAGGCCAAGTGTGGGTGCAGAAGTGAGAGGCAATCAGTTCATACCTGGCACATATTTATAAAGTATAGGGTCATTTTGAGAAGAAACGGGTAATACTGTTTTTTCTTCCTACATCGAAAATCAACGGCCTAGTCATTCGGTTATATATTGTGTGGAAGCTTCCATGTTTCTACGTGTTTCATTCACCTTTAAATAGATCCCTTATGGAATCTCATATATGTTACCTCCTGAAAGAAATTCTTTCCCATATATTTCAGGCTTCAGATCATTTATATACTCTTTAGTCCTGGGACTGTAACTAAAGAACACAATTGTTTTATGGCTTTCTTAGCTGGGTGAGAGCTCTCATCACAGTAAAACAAAGATCTCAGATGACTTTTATCGCAGCTTCTGTTCCTTGTGTTTTTCTGCCTAGAAGCCTCCACCTCACAGTTTGAAAATAGAAAAGAAAGTTAAATTTCAGAAATTTTAATCGAAAATAGAACCTTACATTATTGAATATACTTCTGTTTTTTGGTCTAACTAAAAATATCAGTGCACTGGAGAATAGGAGAGAAGATGCATTTCATTCCAGAGAGGAGTTTTCTCAAAAGGCTTTCTTTTATTTCCTTTTAATTTTCTAAATCGTGGGATGTATACCTTCAATTCCGTTTTACAGTATGTTATACAGTACCATGTACATTATGTAGTGCAGTGTACATTATAAGTAAGCTGAAAATTACACCACTAGAATGATTAATAACACATGGCTTAAAGCAATATAATTAAATATCTTTATGAAACTTTAATATATTTGAGCCAAAAAAATCAGACATTGTCTCTAAATAAGTGTATTCTAAAAGCGCTTCGTGTGATGTGTTTGCCTCTGGCACTTTCATAGCATTTGTAGAAATGAGAGTATAGAGTTTTGGGTTTCGTACTATCTGGGGAAGGGACAAGAATGACCGAATGACCTGCATAGGACAGGAAAGAGATGGCACTCTGGTGTTCCAGTGGAGGTATGCAGGGAATGGTGGTGCCCAAAGTGACAGAGCCTGCTTTTTGACAAGAGAATATTCATTTCCTGTTTCTGCTGTCAGTCCAGAAGGAGAGTGAGAACTCCAGTGGCAGAGAGCTGTCACAGACTACCTCGGACAGTGAGGCTTTGCTTATTCAGATAGGCATCGTTTACACGTTACACTCTGATGTTGGCCACTACAACGAGTAGGAATTTGTGTTTTCTGGATTTTAGAAAATGAAATGGAGCCTGTAAATACTGTTCACTTATGTGACACCNCCTTATTCAGATACGCATCGTTTACACGTTAAACTCTGATGTTGGCCACTACAACGAGTAGGAGATTTGTGTTTTCTGGATTTTAGAAAATGAAATGGAGCCTGTAAATACTGTTCACTTATGTGACACCATGTGGTTTTGAAATGGACATTTATTTTCTTGCCAAACCGCAGTCCTATCTGGGTTGGTTGTGCGGTCCCCCCCTCCCCCCATCCCTAGCAACAGCAGCAGGAAGTAGGGACTAGCATTATGACCACTTCGTAAACACCAGGATTTTGATTGCAAAACAAAACGAGTAGGAAAGCAGATTTCCATTGCAGAGGACCACCCAGTGGTCATTTCCCTCCGATTACCTCAGTGAACCTAAGAAAGAATGGAAAGGTGGGTGGGTGGATGTACAGTGATTCTAAACTCTTATTTTTGCATTCCATTTCTAACCTCATTTAAACATTCTATTCATAGTTAAATAATTTAATGATTTACTACTCTCCCACCCTTTCTTTTTTTGTTACTTTTATTTTTTTAAGTAATCTCTGCACCCACTGTGGGGCTTGAACTCATGAGCCAGAAATCAAGAGTCCAACACTCTACTCACCAGCCCAGTGCTTCACTCTTTTTTTTTTTTTTAAAGACTTTTTCTGCTGTTCAGAATGGGGGAAAGAAAAGAAAAATACTTTTGTAAATAATTTGCTTAGAAGTAGAAATTTTGCTTTTCTGAGGATGCCATTAAAAAGGTGACCTTTAGAATTAGCATCTTTCACATTTAGGACCCCAGCTGAAAATAGGCATGTTTATGCTTTGAAGAGTTTTTGATGGGGAAGAAAAATGATGAAAACTGGTATGAATACAAGAAAAAGCTAAAATGTACACTTTCAGTAAACAAACCAGACCCTCTTTCTTGGAAAGCTTTTTAAAAAATTGCCTAATTCCTAAAAGAGATGGGAATGGAGGGGAAGGTTCTGACCCCAGAAATGTTTGTATTGCTTAGGAATACAATGTTAGTAAAATTTATCCTAAATTAGGGCCAAAGAAGTAAGAGATGAAGTCAGAAGCCCCATAATTTGCACATAACAACTGGTAATAATACTCTCAACTCTTGATTAAACTTTTCCCATATGCCAGTGCTTTATGTGCATGGGTGACCCCTTGTAAGTTAGGTGTTCTCAGCAATACGCAGGTGAAGAAGCAGAGAGAAGGGAACTTACATGCCCAGAGACACATAGTGAGGGGTAGTTCTGGAATTTGAATCCGGACCATCTTGGCCCTCATATTCATCTGTACCTCTGTTAGCTGAAGTCCTCCCACACCTAGTTATACATTACTTTTTGACTCTAACAAGAGAGGTCCAACGAATTAATTTTGTGGTGAAAAATTCATGAAAATTATTGAAAGAAGAGAAAGTTTCCCCTCTAATACTAGGTTTATCTCCCACTCGTGCATGATCCCCTCCCAGTATTTCTCCTGCTGGTTTTGCCATGTGGGTCTGTACATCTGCAAAAGACCTTGTGACAGAGCAGTAGATGGAAAACATTGTAGTTACATTGACTTTAATTAAAAGTTTCAATACTGTTCTTTGCATTATTTCTACCCATAGCTTTTTGGAAACTTTGAGATCATGCTTTTAGGATATATTATTGAGCTGATTCTTTCCTGAAAGTGCAAAATAATAGGTCACTTCCTGCTCAAATAGAATTTCCTATAACTTGCACTAAACTAGCACCTGTTTCATCTGTAATAATTTAAAAATGAAAAATGTTCAACTGTTTGTAAAATATGATTCAAGGAACTAAAAGACATTCTTCAGCTCAATTTAGAAGTCTTAAACATTAAAAACAAAATTATGGAAACCTGTAACACTATGTCAGTTATTAGTAACATTCCTGGAGTGTTTATGAGGCTAAGCTCATAGATGCGAATGTTTCATTATATTCTGACCACCCCCGCTGTGAGGCTGGTCCTACCCTATCTCATCAAATTTAAGATGCTTCAGGTTGAAAATTAGCCATTTTTATAAGCACCACTGCCCATGCATTTTATATGATGCACCGCTGCCCATGAAGGTTGTAAGGGGGACCCTATTGTAATACAACCTTAATGCTAGTGATATCTGAAAAAATAAAGGTGCATGTTAGAGTAAATGAAATCTAACATTATTGCTAGTTTTACACATAATGAAACTGAGGCACAGAGGGTGAAATAAATTGTCTCAGATCCCTAGGTGATGGATGGTAGCACTGAGATTGGAGCCCAGGTCTCTGACTGTGGGTTTATGTTCATAACCATTACTGTTGTGCTGTCACAAATGCTTTCATTAAGGGATTTGGAATATTTTGAGGTGAAAACAATGATCTCGATCCGTATTTGTTGACATGTTCATAGTATATCACTTTTTTTAAAGAAAGCAGTTTATAGATAATATGCATTTGCTTAATAAAGAACTGTTTTGAGATGACATCCACTTAATTTCTGTCACTATGACAAAATAAAGCACAAAAGAAGTCATGAGAATATCTTCGTATTTCTGTGCTGTCAAGGAGAAAGTGGCATTCACAATTTTATCCTCGATTCTGGTAGGAGTCCCTTTACCATTCTGGTTCCCTGTTCTGTAAAATGAGAGGGCTAAAAAACAGAATGGTGAGAATGATGAGAATCTTTCTGGTTCCAAAATTTAAATACACCTGCACACGAGATCAGAATTGCATATGGCAGGAGAGTATGTTGGATCCCATCCAAAGTGTGCTAGTTGGCCGAGGTGCCCTGTTAGGGTGAGATGGGGCTGGGATGGGCGCTGGACACCTAGCTAGGAAAGTGCTGTGTCGAGTGCGGGTTTTGCATGTCTGTCCCATAGGGTCTTGTAGATGAAAGGAGATTAGCAATGAGAGAGGGGGTAGTTAGACTGATGATTGTTATTGCTACTGGAGTATCATTATAGCAGTTTAAAACAAAAACTTTAACTACACGAGGATTCAGAGTTTGAAGAGATTTTAGAATCTACCAAAATTCTTTTGAAATGTGACAATGACTAAAAT
This sequence comes from Crocuta crocuta, assembly GCF_008692635.1. Taxonomy (NCBI): domain Eukaryota; kingdom Metazoa; phylum Chordata; class Mammalia; order Carnivora; family Hyaenidae; genus Crocuta; species Crocuta crocuta. Next base: position 7,035,041 of record NW_027551572.1, read on the forward strand.
AAGATAAACTGTCACAAACAGGTTTTGGCTTATCTGTCAGCACCTTTGAAAACAATGTGCATACAGTTTCTGGGGGATTATAATTACTTCACATACCAGTGGCATTTGTGCAGAGTTTTTGTCTGGCTGGACGAAACCCTTGTCTATGTCTTCTAACTTGCTGAAAATAGCAGAACCAGCGGCAGCCCAAAGATCTTAAATCATCCGTGTGCATACACTCATTTTGTTTTTCTGCTCTGGCTTTTACTCGCTAGAGAGGATAATGCATTGTCTCCAGAGAATTTGGAGACTATCCTATGTGCCTTATAGAATATAAAGGAGATTAAGTAATACACACACATACACACACACACACACATAAAGTTACAAGTATAGTAATTGACATTAGGTGCTCCATTAAACAATGAAATGCCACAGTGTATCAGTTCTTCAGGACATGTTGCCATGGATACCCAGTGTGATGGAGATGGGAAAGAGTTGCTTAGGAATTCAACAATTTCATTTTGAGGTGGAGTGAAAAATAAATTGTCCAGAGATGGGAACCATTAAACCAGTCACATATACAGATAGTTGTTTTTAAAATTGTTAATGAAAAGGAAAGAATGTTTCAAAATGAGTATCAATTAATGAATTTGGCCAGGCAGCATTCATCATTTCAGCTAGGAAATGATGTGGCAGTTAAATATTCTTAACAGAGATATTTTTAAATGTTTATTTATTTATTTAGAGAGAAACCACATGCACACAAGTGCGGGAGGGTCAGAGAGCTCACATGGGTCTCGATCCCACGAACCACGAGATCATGACCTGAGCCGAAATCAAGAGCCAGACACCTAACTGAGCCCCCAGGTGTCCCAACAGAAGATCCATTAAAGATAAATAAAATTCAAAAACTCAAGCGTAGTGCAGAATGATGCCAGTAGGCCAGGAGGAGACAAGTCTTCCAAGGGTCTGCTCTGACGCACTCAGTATTGTGGACCCTCTGGTAGCCTCTGGGTTTATTGCAAAGCAACCATTTGAGAAAGAAGCAAGTTTTAATAATGAATAAGACTATGGAAGCAGTAGTAAGGGCAGGAGTTAGCTGGTTTTGATGTAACTTCATGTCGTTCTCTGTGTCTGAGAGTAGGTTACAACCAAGATTGATTCTAATTCCTGTCTCCTAGAGATGGCCCAAGCTCACCCCCAACAGTGGAGTTCACATCTTGAATCAAATGGATTCCAAAACAGTCCTGAGGAAAAGGGTGTTCCTCTAGCTGTATTCTGAACCATGCAAAATTTTGTTGACAATAGAAAGCTTGTTTTTGTTTTTGTTTCTGTTTTTTGTTTGTTTTTTTTGAATTGGTCCTCCCTTAACTCCATCTCTGCTTCTCTCAATTCAAGTCATTATTATCTTTCATTCCAGCATCTGGTTATTTTCCCTTTCTGATCCATCTGCCATATGGGCAACAAATTAAAAAAAAAAGAAAAACAGATCTTGTCATATCAGCAACAGAAATTTTTGCTACTTTCCATTACCCATACAATAAATTCTAACTCCTTAATGTGACATTAGGCCCTCTAACAAAATTTCAACCCTCTCCTGCTACTTTCCCCTCCTGCAGGCTGTATATCAGCTTCGAGAGAGGACAGAACGTTCTTCAGATGAGCAGTTTGCTTTCCTGCCTCCAGTCACCATGCATTTCTTTGCCGCTCCTAGGCTGTCAGGAGCCTGATGTCCTTAAAATACCCATCCTTAAAAGCTCTTCTGGCCCTCTTCCCTTCCCCCCAGTGGAGCTGAGTTTGCCCTCTGTGTTTTCATAGAACTCTGTTTACAGCTCTGTTACGGAGCCCTTGTCTTAGGTGCTTTTGTAAGATGTTCCCCTTCCCTTGTCAGGATGTGGAGTGGAGCAGTTACAAGTACACACTCTGCGTAGTGCAGTGGCGGGAAATACAGGCTTGGAAGTGGTTGAGTCGACCTCCACCGTTCCACCTACCAGTTTAGTGACCCAGGGCAAGTTACTTAACCACTAAGTCTCACTGTCGTCTTTTGCAAGCCAGAGAGAACACCAGTAGCTCTCACAGGCTTGTTAAATTGAAAGAATGTACAGGGAGCATTTAGCACAGTGCCTAGCATATAGTAAGCATTAAATAAATGTTAGGGATATGCACTATGTATAGCTTTTTATCTCTTCCATTACCCAGCTCCCAGTGGCACTTTACATATAGCAGGCACTCAAAAATAATTATTGATTAAAAACTATGGGTCATTTCTATAGAGTTCTCAATAAGTTTTTAGTATGCAGGTAATGGCATTATATAAAACTTAGGGAACATTATTTTTGAATGCCTTGGCTAAATATTTTAAGCCAAGGGGGGAAGTATGGTGAAGATACATATGAATATATACATATTTTATATGTAACTTCTAAATTTTATTTAAAAATTTTTAATGTTTATTTTGAGACAGAGAGAGAGTGAGTGAGTGGAGGGGGGAGCAGAGAGAGAGAGAAGAGACAAAGAATCCCAAGCAGGCTTTGTGCTCTCTGATGCAGGGCTTGATCCCACAGCTCATGAGAATTTTAGAAGACAGTATAGTAGCAAAGCAATGTTACTTCTAAGAGTCCTTCACACATAGAAGGGATGTCATTGTTTTTATCCATGGTCATAAAAGTGGAATGACCTGAAAACAGATTGGATAACATGTTGAAAGATGACATGCAATTGGGAAACTCCAAGTGGATGCCAACTTCCTGAGAGAAGCCTTCTCATGATAACTGTAACAGAAAGCATGAAGTGAAAGGGGAGGTGAGGCCAGAGTTGGATGTAGAGAATGAGGGTCAGTCAGGGACCATATGTCTGTAGTACTTCAGAAGTTTAAATGTGGTAACAATAAAGTGAAGAGACAAATGAAAGCACATCTTCATCAAATTATAGAAGTTGAAAGTTGAAAGGACTGTCACAAGTCCAGTCTTCCTAATTTTGACAGCATATCAGGGTGACCTGGTGGGCTTGTGAACATATACGGAGCTTGATCCTACTTCCGGGGATTCAGATTTCACAGTTCCACAGTAGAGCCAGGGCACCTGTTTGTGCACGCGCACGTGTTTAAGAAACATTTATCCCTGGTGTAGCAGGTCTGTGGACTGGTGTTTGGGAACCACTGGTCTACCCTAACCAGAGATTCTCAGTAGGGGGCTATTTTCTCAATCCAGTCATCCAGACACTTTAAATACTGCTGATAATCAGAACCTGAAAGTAAGGTACCCCTCCCCCCCCTTTTTTTTTCCTTCTGTATTGCTCTCTTTTAAAGGCCTTATTGGTTTTAGTTAGAATTTGCTACCCGTTAACCCTGTCCATTGATTCCAGTGCTATCTGCCGGAGCCACATAAATTGAATCTGATACATTCTCCTTCTGGCAGCCCTCACATATTTGGAGACTACTATGATGACCTTTTGAAACTTTTTAGTTAGGCTGTAGCGCCCTCTTCATCGTTATTGTGCTGTGGTTTCAACTTACCTCAGAACCCATTTACTAAGGACTTAATATATGCCAGAACTGTGCTGCACTTTGGAGGACACACAGGTCCATCTTGCAGTAGAACCAGGAGAGAGAAACTTGTAAATACTTTCCATGTAGCGGCAGTGGATTGAAATGTGAGTTCTGGAGTGCAGCCACTGGACTAGCGTAGTCTTTAGGCAAGTTCTTTGTGCCCTATTTCCTCATATCTAACAGAAGTAAGGGCACTAATAGGACCTACTTCAGAGTACTGGGTTGGGGGGGTGGGAAGGAGAATTAGAGGTTTCAGTGCAATGCTTGGCATATAGTAAGTGCTCAATACGTTTTGGCTAAAAAATATTCTGAGGGTTTTAATAGTGGGGAACAAGAGGGTAGATTACTCTGTGGAAGGCAAAGTTTATCTGGTACTGAAATAAAAATATTGAGATAAAGTTTCCATGTACAGATTAGGTGATTGTGTACACACTGTTACAAGTACATAAAGAACACTTAATCCTTATGGAATTAAATAATTTTACCCATGCCCTATTCAACACTTACATTAATAATTTAGGTAGCACATGACTCACTTAATATGATAGTGGGAAACATATTGACATGTTAAAAGACACAGTAAGATCAAGAGCCTGAGACAAGATCAGATTACAGCAGTGAGCCCATAGTAGATGGGAATGAAGCCTTATACATAGACCCTGGAAGGCTAAGTGTAAGTAGATGATGAGGAAGATACAGCTTAACAGAAGGACATTTCATACGTGGCATATTATGAGTTAAAGCGTGATATGTTTGCCAGAGAAGCTAATGTGATTTTCAGACCACAATGGGCGAAATGTAGGATCCTGAGCAGTGGAGACTATGCCCTTTTCTTCCCACTTAAAGTTCTAGAGCTGCTTCTACTTGGCCCATACTGACCCATATGGGCCAGTCAGCTAACTTTCTAGAACTTAATTTCTTCATCTCTAAAATGGGGATAATTCCTGCCTCGTTATTATTTCCCTTGAATCGTTAAGATCAAATGTAATGAATGCAAGTGGTGTTTTTGTCACTTTAGAGAATTTTGTCACATTTTATTCAGAACCTTTTATCTTTGATATGACTGACAACATCACTAGTTTTTATTAACCATCCAGAAGTCTAACTAAATGAAATTTAAATGAACTAAAATCTTAGAGATCATAGTACGTACATTATTGTTCATCTTGCTCACATTCAGTCCGAATATGGGCATCAAAGTGGTAGATGGTGAATTACTTTTTTTGCCTCTTTTAGTTTGTATGTTCACTGACAAATCTAACTGTGCCAAACTGACCGAGGTGTTTTCGAGTAGGTTGAACTGAATACCTAACAGCATCAGTGCTAAGATTAGCTATAGCAAAAGCAGCATGAACCTCCTCAATGAATAAGCCTGTGTTCTACTTTTAGGGGAAAAGGATACTCCAGGAATATAGGAAAAGAACAGGATGGTAGTTTCTTTGACACTCTTTGCTGCTGATGACTTGTGCTTTTTATTGTGGGGTTGGGGGGAAGTGGAGGGAAAGGTCCTTTTTCCAGTTTTCTCTCTCTGTCCCTGTCTGTCTCTCTTTCTCTCTTATCCCACCATTACAACCACAAAAATTCATAATATGGAGATCAAGATCCTGCAGATTACAGTTCTTTCTAATGATGTTTTAAACCCAAACGTGAAAACTAGAGTCCTTCTACACACAATATGACCATTTTCCATCAGCCTCAAATTGGCATTTTGGATTGTGTCCTGTGTAACTACTGAGGAGCCTTGGTGGAGAAGGAAAAAGAGGGTGAGAAAGAAAGGAAGATTCTAAATGACAGTCTTTTGACTAGTGTAAGTTCAATCCCTAAAACAAAAAGCAAGATCTTTTTTTCCCCTAAATAATGTGCTCTCCAGCTTCACCTCTCATCCTGAGAAACATGAAAGAGAAAGTAAAAGAGGTGACCCAAATCACAGAGTGCCTTTGATAGGAGAAATTCAGCTGTTTTGAACACTTACAATCAAAGGAAGTGGTTTCCCTAATTACATGAACTATGTGAAATCTCTCAGAATAGCTCTTCCACCCCAGGATTCCTTGCACTTTAGAAGTTTGCATAAAAGCTCACATGGAGAATCAGATGCAAAGTGTTTGATTCAGATTTTATTAGGCAGAAGAGTGCCCACATCCATTCTGCGGTTTGCCAGCTGCTTAGGTTAGGACCACTGTACCTGGTTTTGATGTGGATATCTTTCAGACCTGCAACATTAAGATCTTTGTTCTCTCCTTTTCTCGCAAGAGGCCCCACTTTTCAGGAGCAGTAGCTATGAAAATATTCAGAAGATGGGTCTTCCCAATGTCTCTCTCATCCTTAAAAGGACCCATGGCTGTGTTTGCGCACTTTGCATGGGAAAACATGATTTCCTGTGTTTGTTGCTAGGGAGTGTTAAGCTGCCAGATTTTATTAAGCTCTTTGTTACATTTTTTAATATTTTATTTTATTTTTATTTTTATTTTTTTAATATTTTTATTTATTTCTAGGAGAGAGAGAGAGAGACAGCGTGAGCAGGGGAGGGTCAGAGAGAGAGGGAGTCACAGACTGAAACAGGCTCCAGGCTCTGAGCCGGCAGTCAGCACAGAGCCCGACGCGGGGCTCGAACCCACAAACCGTGAGATCATGACCTAAGCGAAAGTCGGATGCTTAACCGACTAAGCCACCCAGGCGCCCCAACATTTTTTAATATTTTAAATATAATCACGATTGACCATAAAATTCATTTGCAGAATTCCCCACTTACTATCTGAATCTAGAGTAGGAATCTGCCAAAACACTTGGCCTAAAGAATAATAGTGATTACGACAATATTAAATCTTTTGTGTGTTGATAGTCCCCTTGTTATTGAGGCACACTGTGTGGTGCAGGTGTGTAAAGAGAATTATAAAGATCTAAGTTCTCTGTTTGGGGAGGCAGGCGCAAGAAGACAGAAGCCTCCGTTTTAATTAAAATGTCAACTTGAGAAGATCTTTTTCTGGGCGACTAATTTTATGTGTAAGGGAGATTGTCTAGTAATCATATATAGCAGTAAAAAAGAATTGTGTATGGGGTTTTTTGTCTCTTTCAGCGAATACGTGTGTTGCTATTACTGTATTTTATATTCTGTTGAAAATTTGTGGGTCCTAAGAAACCAATGGGAGTCCATGAGCAGAAATGGAAGGAAATTTTATTTTGTCTAGTTTTAAAGTACAGTAGTGACTTAAATTGTAACCCACATAAAATTTTCTAATACTAAGACTGTTGGCTCTTGGGCAGCAAAGATTAAGTAAAAGAAAATGAAAGTGCTTTTCAATCAATCCACCTACAAAAACTTATTTAAACAATTATCCAGCAGTTTCTTTCTACTTTAGCAGTCCTTATTTATTCCAGGTAAATTAATATTTATAATTTTAGAATATTTAAAATGTGAAAGTGCTCAGGATTGAACTGTGAGACTTTTTCTGTGTGTTGTGAACTAATTCAATTATGGATGGGTCAAGATTTGGCTATTTTGTGTATAGTCACATCAATATAACGGAGAAAAGGGATTTGAAAGGTAATGAAGGGTTGATACCATGGTGAGTATTTTTGCTTAATGGGTAGGTTTGCACATAATTGTGAAAAGGTCTTTTATCTTAGAAATCGAATATAATACTCACACTGAAATTTTAGTGGCTATTTTAGCTCAACAGTCCCAAACCACCATTTTAAGAATCAGTAATTTGAAGTGCAGCACAGTGATGTTGGGTAACGGTAAATTCAGTTGCAGGGCCCAGGTCTTTGGTTTCCCAGTTTGGAGCTCTTGTTGAAGCACATTGTCAAGTTTCTACTGTGTGTGTTAGATTTTAAATGACATTCAACTGCCTACCCTATGCTTGTTATAAGAAAGAAGGTTAAATATGCTTGAATGATAGGCATTTGATAACACTTTAGCATTAGCAATAAAAGGTCATTTTGTTTTTCTTCTTCACAGTGTTTCCAGCAGCTAGGCAAATAGTGCCACATAAATCAGAAGGCAGCTTCTTGTTCTAGATCAAGATTATATCGAAATCATTACAGATACTGACTTATATATCTCTTGTTAAAATTCCATAACCTCTCTGGAAAAATGAGTTCTATAACCCTTATGTTAATGACTGGCTTAAGTAACTCCTGTTAAGGTTTTAACCCAGTATCCCTTGCATTATCCTCAAATGATGATATTATTCAGCTAGTGCCTTTACTATTTACAAAGCACTGTTACTTATATCATTTTCTTTATAACTGATGAAACAGGATTTGTATGATTCCCAAAATTATACTGGAGAAAACAGAACTTCATTTTGGGTTCTCTAGCTCTGGATCCACCCTTTTACCCTTGGTGGAATCTCAGCTTTGGGAAAGACCTCTGTCAACCATATTTCTGATGCTTGACTCTCCTGTGCAGCATTTCTGCTACAGTAAGCATTTAGCTTCTGTTTGAATAATGATTACTAATGATGGAGAACTCATTAACCTCCTGGGACAATCCATTTCATCTTTGGAAAACTGACCATCAGAAAGCTCTTCTCTAGATTATTCTCAGACTATACCACGTGCTAACAGTACATCTTTGGCCAAGCATTAAAGGAATAATGTAATACTGTAATATGATTTTTAAAAAATACATTAAAATTATACTCAGGAAACTTGCCAAGTGACATTTATTAAGTGCCTAATCGTCCCCTAATTCTTACCTTATTGATAAGTACTATAACTCCACTTAATGTGGCTTTTTAGTTTTCTGTGAAATTTTTCAAGTTTTTTTTTTTCTTTTTAGAACCTCTTCCTGGTACTAAAAGTGACCAGTTCTTACTTATGTAAAGGAATGCAATTTGGGTATAGTATACTAATAATAGAAAAATAGATTCCTAAATATTATATCTTATTTGATGCACTACAGTATCATGCTTTTTTACTTTTCCATTTTTATCTGTACACTGTTATCCTTACAACCAGATATTTCCATGTGATACTTATTTTCCAGATTTTATTTTTTATATTAAAAATGATACATGTTTTGGATGGACCTTGAGGGTGTTATGCTGAGCGAAATAAGTCAGGCAGAGAAGGACAAATATCATATGTATGCACGTATAGGAGGACTAGGAGGAACTTGACGGAGGAACAAGGGGGAGAAGAAGGGCGGAAATGGTGGGGGAAAGAGAGAGAGGCAAACCGTGAGAGACTCTTGAATGCTGACAAAAACTGAGGACTGATGGATGTGGGGGGAGGGGGGGATGGGCATGGAGGAGGGCACTTGTGGGGATGAGCACTGGGTGTTATGTGGAAACTAATTTGACAATAAACTATTAAAAAAAAATGATACATGTTCATTCTAAAGTAAAATCAAGCATTAGAACAGTCCATAAGGTAAAGAAGTAAAAATTTTCTCCTTCTGGCAATCCTCTACTCTAAAACTTATCAGTTTATAAACAACTTTCCAGATTGATATTCTCTGGCAATCCTCTACTCTAAAACTTACCAGTTTATAAACAACTTTCCAGATTGATATTTTCTTTGTATGTATAACTATAATAATAGTCCCCTCCCCCCCCATAAAGTGGATCACATGAAAAGGGTAGTGTGAGGTAAATACGTGATGGAACTATCTGTATCTTGACTGTGGTGGTGATCACTTGAATATATTATGATAAAAATGTCTAGAAGTAAACACAAACACAAGTGCATATAAAACAGCTAAAATCTGAATAAGGTGTGTGGATTATATCCATGTCAATTTTCTGATTATGATATTGTACTACAGTTATGCAAGATACAAACTATGTAGAGAATATATGGGATTTTACAGCTGCATGTGAATCAAGATTATCTCAAAATACAAAGTTAAAAACTTGGATCATGCTGTTATATGTATATACTGTTTTGAAACTTGGGTTTTTAACTTAGTATATTGAGGCACTATGTGACTATAAATAGAGCTATTTCATTTCTTTTAATAGCTTTTATATTTTGTGTTTAAATAGTATTTATTTACCCTTACTTATTATAGTATATTTTTGACCAATTGACAATAAAAAATTACTAGACATGTGAAGAAACATGAATTATGTTTCACTGGAAACTATGAGATGACCCAGATGTTGTAATTAGCAGACAAAGACTTTAAAGCAGCTTTTATTAACATGTTCAAGAACTTAAAGGAGAACATGGCTGTAATGAAAGAACAGAAGGGGAAATTCAGGAGCAAGATGGAAACTAAAAATCCTAGACATGGAAAACTGCAGTCTTTGAAATGTAAATTTTATTAGATGAGGCTTAACAGCAGATTGGGGAAGGTAAAAGGAAGAATCAATATATAGGAAGACAGATTATTAGAATCTGTCAAATCTGAAGAACACAGAGAAAAAAGGCTTAAAAAACTGAACACTCAGTAATATGAGACAATATCAATCAGTCTAATACATATAATTGGAGTTCCAGAAGGAAAGGAGAGAGACGATGGACAAAAAAAAAAAAAAAAAAAAAAAAAAAAGAAGAAGGAAGAAATAATGACTTAAAATTTCCCAACTTTGATGAAAAGCATATAGGTCCTAAAAGTTCAGCAAACACTAAGCAGGATAAATCATTTTGCCTACTTTCACCATTTGTGTTCAGTGTTGTATTGGATGCACTAGTCAGAGCAGTAATACAAGAAAAAGAAGCAAAAGGCTGTAAAGATTGGAAAGGAAGAATTAAATCTGCCTTTATTTGCAGATGAAACCATTATTTACATAGAAAATCTTAAGTGTTGAAAACAACTATTAGAAGTGATAGATTAATTTAGTAAAGTACAGAAAACAATTTGATTATATTTCTACATACTAGGAACAAGTAATTCAAAAGACAAATTTTAGAAAACAGCTTTATTTACAAGCATTAAATAAAAAATACTGAGAAGTAAATTTAATGGAAGAAAAAAACTTCTGTGCTGAAAACTACAAAACATTGCTGAGAAAAAGATGACCTAAATAATGGAGAGAGATAACATGCCCATGGATTATAAGACACACTGTTGTGCTGATGTCACTTTCCCCTGAAAATTGATTTGTATAAGAAGAACATAGTTGGAGGATTCACACTTCCTGATTTCAAGTCTTACTGCAGAGGCCCGGTAACTGAGACAATGTGGTATTGGTGCAAAGTCAGAAATGTAAAGCAGCACAACAGAATTTTAGATTTAGCCCCCCACATAGTAAAGTCAGCTGAATTTTAATAAACATGCCAATGTAATAAATGCAGAAAGGAAACTATTTTTAATAAATATTTCTGGAGTAGTAGGTATATAGTAGTAGGTATATTTTAAAAACTTAACCATAACTCCTACTTTATACCATACACAAAAATTATTTCAAAATCCGTTTTAAACCAAAATATAGAAGTTAAAATCCTAAAGCTTCTGTAAAAGAATAAGGAATATTTTACAATCTATGGTAGCCAAATATTTCTTAGATAAACCACAAAAAATGCTAATAATAAAAGTAAAAATTGGTGACTAGAGCATCAAATTTAAAATTTCTGTTCATGAAAACAATGGTTTAAAAAATAAAGAAGCAGGCCACAGACTGGGAAACAATATTTATAATAGATGTATCTCTCAAAGAACTTGTATAAGGAATTTGTAAAACTCCACCAAATCAAAATTAAAAAGATAAATAAGAAAATTTTAAAATAGAAGATTTCAACAGTCATTTCACAAAAGATACACAATTGACTCTTAAACAATAGGGATCTGAACGCAGGTCCACTAATATGTGGATTTTGGGGGGGAGTAAATACAGTATAGTACTCTAAATGTATTTTCTTTTATGATTTTCTCAACATTTTCTTTTCTGTAGCTTTATTGTAAGAATATAACATATGAAATATGTGTTAATCGACAGGTTATGTCATCAGTAAGGCCTCTAGTCAATAGTAGGCTATTAGCAGCCAAGTTTGGGGAGGAATCAAAAGATTAGATTATCGACTGCACAGGGGTTCGGTTTCCCAACCCTTGTGTTGTTCAAGGGTCAACTATATATGGATAATCAGCAAGCACGTGTGAAAGTGCTCAGTAGTATTAGTCATTAGGGAAATGCAAATGAAAACCACGGTGAGATCCATTTCACATTCACTAGAATGGCTGAAATTTTTAAAACCAGCAACAGCAAATGTTGGTGAGAATGTGGATCAGCACCTTCTCATGTTGTTGTTTAGGGGAGTGTCAAATGATATGACCACTTTGGGGTGTTTTTTGCCTGTTTCTTCAAAAATTAAAAATTAAATACCCTGTGATCTGGCAATTCAATTTATAGGTATTTACCGAAGTGGAATGAAAACATATGTTTAAAATGACTAGTGTAAGAATATTTATAGTGTCTTTATTCGTAGTAGCTCAAAATTGGGAATAACCCAAATGCTCATTAATAGGAAAATGGGTAAACAATATTATATAGATAAAATAGAATTGTAATTAGCAATGAAAAGAATGAACTACTGATAAATGTACCAACATAGAGGAATCTCAAAAACATAATGTTCAGTAAAAAAATCATACATATGGTATGATTCCGTTGATGTGAATTTCAAGAAAAGGCAAAACTAATCTATGGTGCTAGAAAGTGGAATGGTGCCTGTGAGGGTGGTGTTGACAAGAAGGTACATGAAAAGATAGAAATAGTCAATATCCTGATTGGGATGAAACATAAATGCTACTGTATCAAAAGTCTTTATATTATTCATTTAGGATCTGTTTATTTTATGATACATAAATTTTATTTTAGTTAAAAATGAAGTTCAGTTTTTTAAAAAAGGCAAAGGAAAAAGCCAGCCACGTCTGTTGCCTTTTTAGAGGGCTTCTCTCAAAGCACCAGTCGATAGTTTCATATATATAAATATGTGCATGTATATTCATATATGTAAAATTGAATATGAAATTAAATGTAATTCACATACCATATAATCTGTGCATTTAAAGTATACAATTAAATGGTTTCTAGTACCTTCACAGTGATGCATTTATCACCACAATCACTTATGGAGTATTTTCATCACCCCCAAAGGAAATCCATATCCATTTGCAATAATTTCCCATATTCCCTCAACTCCCAGACAACCTAGCCCTAAGTAACCACTAATCTACTTTCTTTTTCTATAGATTTGCCTTTTTTGGATATTTCATATAAATAGAATTACATTAATATGTGGCTTTTTGTGACTGGCTTTTTGTGACTGAAAACTTAGCATGTTTTCAGGTCTCATCCATATTATGGCATTTATCTACTTAAATGGGTTCCTGGACCCAATTCCAGTGTGGGTTGGGTTTCTTCCCTACACATACAACAAGCAATTCTTGGATACCAGTTGGGTATCCTACAGTTCAACTCAATTCTGACATTATCTACCTAGAGATAAGCATCAGCTGAGACAGGTTAAGCCCATGTTGTTATGGGTACTTGTGACTAACTGGCTATAAGTTAGAAGTTTCCATCACCCCCTTCTTGGGTTTAGTTAATTTGCTAGAGCATCTAATAGAACTTAGAAAAACATTTTGACTTACTGAATCATCCGTTCATTATAAAAGGATATAATTCAGGAAAAGCCAGTTGGAAGAGATACTTAAGGCAAGGCTGTGGGGAAGGGGTATGAGGCTTCCCTACCCTTCTGAGGCATGCATTCTCCCAGCCACCTCCATGTGTTCCCCCAACCTGGAAGATCTTGGAACCCTGTCCTTCTGTGTTTTTGTGGAGGCTTCATTACATAGGCATGATTGGTTAAATCATTGGCTGGTTGCAGTTGAATCCCCCTCCAGCCCCTGTCCCCTCCCTGGGCTCAGGGATGGGAGAGAAAGTTGTAACCCACTGATCACAGTCACGTGGTTGGGTCTCCTGGCAACCAGCCCCCAACCTTCCGTGCCTTCCAAAAGCCACCTCATTGACGATACAGAAGACCACTTTTTTCCCTCATCAGTTAGGAAATTCCAAGGGTTTTAGGAGCTCTGTGCCAGAAATGGGGATAAGGACCAAATATATAGTTATTGTAAATCGTAGTGTCACATACTTTATTCCTTTTAACCAAATAATAGTCCATTGTATGGATATAAGACATTTGTATTTATCAGTTCATCAGATGATAGACATTCGAATTGTTTCTACTTTTTGAGTATTAGGAATATTGATCATTAATATGAACATTTGTGTACAGACATGTTTTTAATTTTCTTGCCACTATTCCTAGGAGGAGAACTGGCTGAGTCACATGGTAGCTCTATGTTTATTGTTTGAATAATTGTCAAACTGTTTTCAAAAGTGGCTGTACTATTCTACTTTCCTACTATAAGGGTATGAAGGTTCTAATTTCTGGAGAAATCTTTACCAACACTTGTTATTCTCTCTTTTTTATCATTATAGTCATCCTACTGGGTATGAAATAGAATTACATTGTGGTTTTGATTTGTATGTTTCAATCAGTAATGGTGTCGAGCATCTTTTCATGTGCGTATTGGTCACTTGTATATCTTTTTTGTATTACTGCTGTTCAAATTCTTTTCCCTATGTTTAATTGGGCTGTCTTTTTTTTTTTTAATATTTTTATTTATTTCTAGGAGAGAGAGAGAGAGACAGCGTGAGCAGGAGAGGGTCAGAGAGAGAGGGAGATACAGACTTTGCAATAGGCTCCAGGCTCTGAGCTGGCAGTCAGCACAGAGCCCGACGCGGGGCTCGAACCCACGAACCGTGAGATCATGACCTAAGCGAAAGTCGGACGTTCAACCGACTAAGTCACCCAGGCGCCCCGATTGGGCTGTCTTTTTATTATTGAGTTGTAAGAATTTTTTTAATATTCTAAATACATAATAAATAAGAATTTTTTTATTTCTAAATACAGGTCCCTTATCAGATGTATGATTTACAAATGTATTGCTTATTTTTGAGAGAGAGTGAGCGAGCAAGGGAGAGACAAGCATGGGCAAAGGAGGGGGAGAGAGAGAGGAGACAGGGATCTGAATCAGGCTCCAGGCTCTGAGCTGTCAGCACTCGGGGGGCTGAAACTCCTAAACCGTGAAATCATGACCTGAGCTAAAGTTGGACACTTAACTGGCTGAGCCACCCAGATGCCCCCACGTGTATTCTTTCATCCTCTAAGGTTTTATTTATTTATTTTTTTCATTTTCTTTGTGATATCTGTTGAAGCACCAATGTTTTTCATTTGGGTAAAGTTCAGTATATCTTTTGTTGCTTGTACTTTCAGTGTCCTATCTTAGAAGGCTTTGCCTAAGCCAGGGTTACCAAGATTTGCTCCTAGATTTTCTTCTAAATGTTTTATAGTTTTTGCTCAGTTTACGTTTATGATCCATTTTAGGTTAACTTTTGTGTATGGATATGAACAAGGGAGTCCAACTTTATTTTTTGTACATGAATAGTAACTTCTTATATCTTTTAGCTAGAACTGTACTATATGGTCACGTTTAGTTACAAGAGGGTTGGGAGGTGACAGGTTTGGCTGGGGCATTGCTGCCCTAAAGAAAATAAAATGCAAACAGCAGTTGCCACAGCATATGCTGTTTTTGCTTTTGACTCAATTAGTATACCACAGAATTTCATAAGGAATAATTCAGACCTCTCTGAAATATGAATTTGATCAAGAGGCATTTTATAACTGGCTTCAAAAAAGATTTTAAAAAAAGTTTCTGGGGGCACCAGGGTGGCTCACTTGGTTACGCTTTGGACTCTTGATTTTGGCTTGAGTCATGATCTCACAGTCCCTGAGATTAAGCCCTGTCTTGGGCTCTGTGCTGACTGCATGGAGCCTGCTTGGGGTTCTCTCTCCCTCTCTCTCTGCCCGTCCCCTGCTCATGGTCACTCACTTGCTTGCTCTCTCTCTCTCAAAGTAAATTTAAAAACTTAAAAAAGTGTTTTCTGGATTTTATTTGTTAATATGGTTTTCCTGAAGGTAATGCTGAAAGCTGAAAAGGATTGCTATTTATTACAACCAGACAATTTAGTTTACTCTGTCTTATGCCTCTGCTCGGCTCTTTGTCCACCATCCCTCTCTCAGCCTTTCTCCCTGTTTTCTGTCTGTCTTCTCTCTTTCTCCTGCCCCCCCCCCCTTTGGAGTGTTTGTTTGCTGACATTATATTTAATGGATTTGACCTGCATACTCTTAAGTGAACATATTGGCCTCTCCACTAAGAAACAACCCAATATTCTCCCTGTCTCTTGAGTCCTAGAAGCTTCTGACCACTTCTTGGTAAAATGCTATGCTGTTTGTTAGAGGCAAGATATTTAGTCTCCTTTAATATTGGCTCTGCTCTGCTCTAGAGCTTTTCCTTCCTTTTATTTTTCTAAAGCAACTTGGAATTTATTCACGATTTCCTGGTATCAGTAGGATGAGTTGTACGAGGAGCTTTCTCCCAGACAAGTTTAACAGGCTTGGTGCGCTGAGGATGAAGGAAAGTATCACTTCCCTGCCTCCCCTTCACCACAGGTCATCTTTTCTTACCTTCTAATGGTGCTTGGAAGCTGCGTGTAGACTGTTTAACAGGAAATGAGTAAGCATTTGTTACCTTGCTGGTTTCTGTGGAATGATGAAATGTCCCCTCTTGAATTTCATGGCTTCTTTTGTTATGTTTCTCTGGGGTGCAAGATTGATATTTGATGATGGAGCGAAGCCTAGGTGACTTCTGAGGTTCTGTGCATGCCTCTGCCTTCGCTCTGTCTCTTCTTGCCTGCCCTGCTCGTCTAGATCGAGCTGTTTGTGCTAACTCAGTTGGTTAGAGCAAGAGGTTTTTGAAGATTTGGTTAAGGGCTAACCTATAAATCCGACTTCTTAGAAAATAAAATCTGAATCCATAGAGAAATTCTGAAGCCTAAGCACCCATTGAAGACATGTGGAATTGATCACAGCGTAGCTAGGATAGGTCTAAATGTCTGTCATGATAATGCTCCTAACCAGTGTTTGGAGCTTAGTACCTTAATTCCACGCAGTTTTCTTGGTGCTTTATATGCATGAATTCATTTAATGCATAGCAAAAGTAAATTACATTCTAATGCTCCTCTTCATTTTACAAAGGATTTTCGCATTTATTTGATTCTTATTGAAACACCTTGACATGTGGCCAGAAGAGAGTAGGGAGACATGACAACTGAATGTGAGGTTGGCGTCCTGGACTGGATCTCAGAACACACAGAGGACATTGATAGAGAACCTGGTGAAGTCCAGACAAAGTCTGCCTAGTTAATAGTAATGTAGTTAATATTTGTTGTTAATATAAGTAATAGAAGTTGTTAACTGAGGTAATATAAGTTGTTAACTGAGGGAGGGCTATACATGGAGTCTCTTTTTCTCTTCATCCAAACCCAAACTAAAACACAGCTTTCCTCTGAATCTGAAAGTCACTCCAGAATCCAAAGTTTCTTTTTAAAAATTTTATTTAAGAGTTTTCACCATCCTCTGTTCCATAGATATCTAGGGTCTGCAAGGCTAGGTAACCTGCTGCCTAGCACACAGGGGAGTGGAAGACCAGGTCCTGGAGCCCCAGTACTTATATCTGTGTCCTGGTGCCTGTATTCAGTGCTGCCTCAGTAAGAACTGCTTCCTGTGTCCTGCTCCCCACAGTTAATATCCTCATCATACAGCTAGTAGATCATTATGATCTGTTCCCTACTGGAAAAATAACTCAAATATATGCTAGCCTGTGGCCCTTCCATGTTTGAATGGAGAATATAGTACATATTTTGGGGTTCATTATTAAACCAATACAATAGAAGGGTGACAGGTGTTTGGAAGAAGAATGATGGTATCATGTGGTCTTTTGTGATCTCTGACACAGAAACCTGAGGAGGCGCAGAAAATGGAAACACAAGCACTGCCCGCCAGATTCAGATTCAGGTTCGTTCTGTAGGTGGAGTGATTGTGAGGCTAGCGATGCCAACTAATCCAGATTCCTTACCCTGGGAGTAGCAAAGAGAAGTGATGTTCACTTTCTTTCAGCTTGGCACTTTAGTTTTTAAAATAGTAGGGGACTTTAAGAGATTTATTTTGAAGCTCTAAGAATCGGGCCGAATGCCTTTGGTCATCTTGGTATATTTTGGTCTTTGAAACAGGCTCTTCGTCCGGTGGGGCATTCATTACTTGAGGATGCAGGATGACCTATGTCTTAGCTCTTTTGTGGTGCTGTATTCACTGGACTCTCTGGTCCATGCTCAGTATCTTGTCCAGACCTGTGTTTTGGCCTCTTTCTTTTACAAGTTTCACTGTGCCATTGCTGTCAGTCTTTGGATCTGTTTTCCAGCAATTCATAGTTCCAGCTGATGTTCTGTATATCTGAGTTCAGTTCTGTGTATCCTTTAAAAAAATATTTTTAGGTTCACTCTAGGTACAATTCTTAGCAGCTAACACTTATTGAGGAAAACCGGTGTGCCTAGCTTGTACTTGCCATGTAAATTGGGTCCTCACAGCTATTTTAAGCAGCTTCATTTTAATTTACAGCTGAAGACCAAGCTCAGGGACATGGAGAGACTCGCAGGGTCGCACATACGTGATACATGTATGTATGTATACATGCTCATACCTGATAGAACTGACATTCAGTCCTGGAGTTTTCTGACTCCAGAGTGACCAGGCTACCATTCAGCTTGCCCCAGAACCACCCTGCAGGCGGTGGGTCTAAACCCTGGCTGTATGTTAGACTCCTCTCCGCTTCTAAGAAGCACCCACACCTGGGCCTTACCCCGTACCAATGAAATCAAATTTAAGTCAGAATATTAGAGGTGAAGAGACTTCAGATCATTCATTTCTGTCCTTTTTACCTCCACATTTTGACATTTTATCAGTAGGTAAATCAAGACCCCGACTTAACACAGCTATCAAGTGTCAGAACCAAGACTAGAATACAAATCTCTTGATCTGATTCTAGAGTTCTTTCCATACTCAGGTCCAATAAAATATGTTAGAGTATTTCCTATGTACAAAGTCACAGGCACAAGTGTAGTCATAGGTGAGTTTATTTTTCCATGTGTACTATCTAGAAATGTGTGTACATGTTCATCTGTATACATTTATAGGCGTGTACATCTATATGATTTTGAAAATTAATAATTCATTTGTAAGAGAGACAGTATTGCATCATGGTTGAAATCATGGGCTTTCTAGCCAGACTGCCAGGTTTGAATCTTGTCTTAACTGCTTCTTAGCTATGTGACCATGGGCAAGTTACCTAAACTCTTTTCTTCTTTGGTTCCTTAGAGATAAACCAGAGATCATAATAGTACTTACTTTATGGATTAAATGAGTCAGTGGATCTAATGTGATGAGATGGTGTTGATACACAGGAAGCTTTCCGTAAGTATTAGGTAGAGTAATGTGTGAGTAAGGGTGTACTCAGCTTACGGCTTCTGGAATTCCATAGTTTTTGCATTCATTGACTAGAAAAGAATTATAATGATAGCATTTATGTGATGTGGTTCATCTGTATGAAATCCCTTTCTCTCAGCCTTTAAGATGTTTGTGTAGCTTTCTGGAGGCCCTTATCTGGGTCTACACACTCATGCTTTATAGTTCACAGTGTTCTGTCTGTCTTTTGAAAAACATGCTGGTGTTATAAAATATTTTCCTCTTTATCTCTGGGCCCACTGTTACATCTCAGCCATATTTAGCCATGACTTTCTGTGTTTTGCTAAGTGCCTTGGGCTGTCAGAAATGCTGCTCTGATGCAGGTTGGTATTGGCATCAGTCACCTTCAGGTTTCTATTTATTTACATACAAAATAATTCTTATTACTTGAGAATCATAAGTAGTTGATACATAGTATCATACAGATAATTTTGAATTATTTTCTCCGGGACTTTTAGTGATGAAGTCTATTACATGAGAAAAGTTCCACCTAGAGAACTCAAAATATAAACTAAGGCCTGTCCCTGATCTGTTACACAACACTGTCAACCGGCATGGAAGAATGGATCCATTTACAGTGTCCTTAAATACCATTTATCAAATGTCTTTAAAGGATTTCTTTTTCTTCCTTTCTGCTCAAAGGTATTAAGTAGAGTCACCAGTTAAGGACACCAACTGATTCTTCAAGCAAAGAGAAAAATCAGAATTTGGAGTGAGGTGGTGTTTGGAAAGGAGATAAAAATCTGAACTGCAATGGATATAGCAAGCCAGTTCAATTCAGGAACACAGGAAGTTACATGAGTCAGCTCTAGTAATTCGAAATGATGAGAATGGGTGATCATGAAAAGTAGTTTCCTGCTAGAGGCGATCTTAAGGCTCCCAAGGATGTAGTGAAGGTACCTCCTGGGCAAAGCTGGTAGCTGCCCACAGAGATCCCTACTAAGATAGCTTTTGTTTTATGCGTTCAGAAATTTCATCCTAAGAGTTCAGAGTGTAGTGGACTCAGGACGCTAAATCACACTAACATATTTGACCGTGACTGAAGAATAAAATCAACATGCTGATTTAAAAACTCTCTATTTGTAGGTGAATTATGTGGGAGGCAGACTTGCAAAGACCTTGCTTTATGGGTATGGATTTAGAGCAAGAGGAGTTAGTAATGGGATTTGAATACAGTCTAATACTACTGCATTGTGCTGATAATCTGATTTATCTACCCTTCAACAGGAGGGCCCTTCTCACTGGGCCAGTTAGTATGCCTTAACCCCTTCCCCACATCTTTTCTCTCTGCCAGTGCTTATTATCTCTCTAACTTTTTTCTGCGTCATTATGGCTGACCATGTCTCACTGTCACCATATACACACATGTGCATGTGCACCTGCACACACCCTACTTTATAAAATATGTTAATACTTTCAATCAAGTTCTCTCCTGTCTTCCTGGCCTGGAATGATCTTTCATTTTAGGGTGACTCGGCCTATCTCTAGTGTCACCCATGTAGAACAATCATTTCTCAATTCCTAACAAAGCATCACCTGGTGTTAACCTGTCATTGGGAGGGATCAGTCACAGATGGAGTGCTTATTTCTTGAAACATACCTCAGGGGATAACTTTATTAAGAGGACAGTTGGAACAGATGACCTTTAAATTCTACATGGTAGCAAATTAATAACTCTTTTACCTTTGTAGACCTCATGGATTCTGAAAGGTCTCTTTGAGGTAACCTAATACTTTTTTGTTGTTGTTGTTTTGTTTTTACTTTATTGGAGTTGCTTCGAATGCAACCTGAAAATCAGCTTGGCGTGTTGTCATGTTGCTGTGTGTTAGCAATTCCATTACTTACCTCTGTTCTCCTGCATTCCGTTCTCTGAATCCTGCACATTCCCAACCAAGCAGAGGTGCTGCTACTGTTCCTTAGACTTGCTGCCCATGCTGCTTCTCCACCAAATTTCTTGTTCTTTCTTCTGCCTTGAAGGGCAAGCCTTTCCTAGCTATTAATCCAAATCTAAACCATTCTTCATGGTCCATTTGAAGTTTTCCAGTACCCCTCACCTTCATCAGATGTCCACATGGGTCCTTCATTGCACTTTGTTCTTCTGGTGGTTGTGTTGTATCTTGTTGTTACACACTTTTGTTTTCTTTTTGATGTTGTGTAAGCCCTTGAGAATAGTGGTTTATTTATTTTCATTTGACTTACAGTGCCTGTCGCATCCTTGTTTTCATTCATATCTAGATATAGCACAAGTATAGAAGCTAAAGACAATATCAGAATGTTGAGGGGAAGCATGGGTATATTGAACTTGAAAATTCAAAATAGAAACTGTGTAGGATATTTAAAAGAAAAGGTCAGAATTCAGTTATTAGGGAAATGTTAACAATAGAATAAAAATCCAGCCAAATATAATGAGATTTAAGGTGTGAATACAAAGTGAGGAAATAGAATTTAGGGTGAAGTATTATTTCAAAAAGTTTTGATGTTTAGAAATATAGTTTGAGAAGGAGGTGAAGGTCAAGGAAAGTTGTTTGTTTCTTGGAGAGGTGAAACTCCAGCATTTTTAAAACCTAGATGATTGCCTAAGAAAGAGGTTAAAGACTTCAGAAAGGACATAATTGATAGTGCAGAATATCCTGAGCGGGGGGGAAAAGGGAGACATAAGGAGTGCAGGTGTCAGGGTAAGGTCTGGGGGAAGGAAGGGTATCTTTTTCTCTGAGACAGAAATGAAGACCATAAGTGTAAGGTAGGAAAGCTGAAGGCAGTTCTGCCTGTTTCCTCAGTGTAAGAGTATTCTGAGTAATCTGAGGATAACAAGGGTTAGAAAGAACAGCTAAAGGACGTTAGACTTGACTCAGGAAAATTATCTTCTTTATTTCTTGGTATCATCATTGTCTTCCCCCAGTAGATTGTAAACTCCATGAAAGCAAGAGTTTTGCTATCTTGTTCATCACTATCCTTAGCACCAAGAAATTGTACTTGGCACATAGATAATATCTGTTGGATGAATGGAGGATGAAAAGGGGGGCCAGTTGAAGGTACTCAAAATTATTACTGTCATCTTTTAGCTTTCAATAAGTGTACAGATTATAAATACACCATGTTAATTGTCTTGGGACATTTCTGTCATAGGAACTTGTCTGAAAGCACTGAGGAGCATAGAAAGGTAATTATTGGATTTTTCCATACTTAGAAATTGGTAGGAGAATTAGAGCTCTAGAGATTGGGCAATATTTGACCAAAGAGTGTAAACTTGTGTATAGTATCCTGAAGATCCTTTTATTAGCTAGAATCTTGATCAGCAATAGTGTGGGTAGATACAGCATTAACCATTAGTTGTCTACCCAATATATATTCTCCGTGTCTTCCTTAGGATTCATGTATTGTTAGATGTGCTACTGTAGCTTAAAGCTACATTCCCCATCTTCCCTGAAAGTAAGATGAGATTTCTGAGAAAGGTTTTTAAAGGAGACTGATGTAGGAGGAAACTCTTATGCACTTTTCCTCCCTCCTTCCTGGAACATGAATGTAATGGCTTGGAATATCGGGAGTTCTATTGTGACTGTTAGGTAACTTTGAGGATGCAAGCCAGTGCTAATGATGGTGGAAGAGTATAGTTGTGGAGTAACCCATATTGAGCTTCCTGCAGCCTTTGTATTTTGAGACAATATAAACTATTTTGTTTAAACTACTGTTATTTTGGACCTCTGTTTCTTTCAGGAGACCTTAGTTGGTTAAAAAGGAAAAATTGAAAAGAATTCAAGAATAAGAGCCCTCAATGGGTCAACTAAAGGGCAGATATTCGGAATCAGGATAAGATTGTTGAGGTCAGAGAGGGGTTTCTAAGTTTGAGATGGTGGGTAATGAAAAAGTCTAAGGGATGGTCATAGGTTGCTAAAGTAGAATGCTATTGAAATCTCCTGGATAAGAGAAAGTCAAGGAAATAGTAATTCTATAAGTAGATCGGTAACCAAGAGGTAACCCTTCAGTAGACCAGTGTTTCTTTGAATTTGGATTTTATGGGCCACCAAGAATCTATCTGTAGATCAGGAATCTTATTGTAAGGATTCTAATTTGAGATGCACTACTAAATATTATTATATGGCTTTTTGCCAAAATGATTTAAAGCAACTAATAAAGATACAAAATGTGGGACGCCTGGCTGGCTCAGTCGGTGGAGTGTGTCACTCTTGATCTTGGGGTTGTGGGTTCGGGCCCCACATTGGGTGCAGAGACTACTTAAAAATAAACTCTTCAAAAAAAATAAAGATACAAATTGTAAGATTAAAAAATTTACAAATAGGAAAATGAGGGAGAGAACAAATATGGTGAAAAACAAAATTGAAGTAGGAAGGAAGCTAATATAAAAACACACCCATGAGGTTCTCTGTATTCTTAGATGTGGGCAACAAATTTGGATATAAGCTTTTCCAGCAGTGAGCTTGAAAAACATAACATGATATAGGTTGTTACCAAATCACAGGAGCAGTGGGATAAAAACAAGTCAGTTCAGTAAAATTAGAGATATTTCTTTTATCAAGACTTTTACTTGAATTATAACTTTACATGATTATATTAAATAATAACATCGAATATTTTCTTTTAAATGGCAGGAGAATATAAAGATAGTTTTTGGGAGAACCACAATAAACAAGTTGACACTGTACCTCAACATCAGGGTAAAAAGTGACTATGTTCAGTTGGTGGCTCTGCCTAATGCCAGTTACCTGTGTTTTCAGAATGACTGTTTTCTTTGTGTAGACATAGGTAAATAACCAAAAGACTGGAAGATAAGACACGTCAAAAAATTAGTAAGAATTAGAATTGTTAGGCTTAGGAGAAATGATAATGTAAAAGATTAGCCTTTGGGTGTTATCTTTCACCATCTCTACTGAGCATAGATAACTTAGATTTCAGCAAGGTTAGTAAAAAGAAAGGTTATTGTGGTTGGGGGGTGATGTTTATTAGGAAATGGAACCTCTTCTTCAAACTTTGAGGGGAGAATGATCTTTTGCATTTAATAGTGGAATTGCTTTAAGGTAGAGCTTGTATTTGAGGACAGAGAAAGAAAAGACTAGAACACTTCACATCCCTTCCATTCTTCAGAGTCTATGAATCCAGATTATTTTTACTATATATTTGTTAGGGTTTGACACATGCCTTTGTCATTAAGTTGTTGTGCTGACAGAACCCAGAAACAGTGAAATCATTAATTTAGCTGAAGAATCCAGGTATTCAAGATACTGTCTAAGTGGAGTCTACAAGATATTAAAGGACTTTTCAGACTATTTTATTTTATTTTATTTTTAAATGTTTTATTTATTTCTAGGAGAGAGAGACAGCGTGAGCAGGGGAGGGTCACAGAGAGAGGGAGTCACAGAATCCGAAACAGGCTCCAGGCTCTGAGCTGACAGTCAGCACAGAGCCCAACGCAGGGCTCAAACCCACGAACCGTGAGATCATGACCTAAGCGAAAGTCAGACGCTTAACCAACTAAGCCACCCAGGCGCCCCTTTTTCAGACTATTTTAAAATTAAATTTGTCTGAATTCTTCTAAATGATTTTGCAGATTTCCATAATAAATGTGGCAAACATTTCTCTTATGGGATGTAAATAATCAAACTCTGTTGCACTGTAGAGTAGTATTATAAAGCACTTAGCTAATCAGATTGTGAGAGTTGCTTAAAATTCTTAACCATGTAATTTTTGCATAGAGAGAGGGTACTTCATGCTGTGCAATTAACTGGTTTTATTAGCTATAAATTTGGTTGTTGCTAGCTGGCCTGATGGGCTAGTGCCTATGGAGAATTGGATCTTGGTTTTTGACTTGATACTGCATGGTCAAGTGTCGGGAAGTCATGGAAATTTGTAGTGCAGGCAGAGGCCCTAAGAGGGAATCAATGAGGAATTGTTTCTCACACCTCTGTAACTAAAGAGAGCTTTGGAATTTTCTAGGCCTGTTGTTATTTTTGGATGTTCTATAAACTCACATTCCATTCTGTATGCAAATAAGATTTATAAAGTAAAATGGGATGGCTTAGTGATTGTAAGCAAGGCTTTGATGTGAAACTACCTGTGTTAAAAACCTGGCTTTGCCACTTAATGTGCCCTTGGGCAAATTTTAAAATTTCCCTGTGCCTAGATTTCTTCCCCCAGGGGTGATAGGGGTAGGCCCGAGGCTCATGGTGTGCTATGAAGATTTGAAGGTTCAGCCTATGTGACATGCTTGGCCTGGCTCATAGTAGGCACTCAATGAATGGTAGCTATTACTCTGGAGGAATCTGCAAATTGGAATGTCTTTGAGCAAGGGCAGCTTACAATAAAATGTTTAGATGAGGGCACCTGTATGACTCATTTGGAAGAGCATGAGACTCTTGACCTTGGGGTTGTGAGTTGAAGCCCCGTGTTGGGTATAGAGATTACTTAAATAAATAGATAAGTAAACTTAAAAAAAAGTATTTAGGTGAAAGGACTTACTTTTTTATTGGACTGTGTTTTTTTTTTTTTTTTGGAGAGAGGGAGGAAATATATAAATATATATTTAAAAATATATAGAGAGAGGTAGGATATCTAGATTTAAATTTTGTTAGACTTCAGCTCGGCTCCTGAAAAGTGAGCTTAAACAAATCAAATCAAAGACTCAGTTTTCTTCACTCTTAAACACGATGAAATAGCTAACTTATTTGTGAGGGTCAAATAAGAAAAGTGTTTTGAAAATGTTAAAGTACTGTATTTAGGTAAAAACATAGAAATATTTTTAACTAAACATGGAAAGTCCACTTAAAATAAATGAAGCTAATTAAAATAAGCAAAATATGACATAGGATCACTGTTGGAAGAGATCTGAATTTGCTCACAAGGTTGACTTGAGTCTGAGGATGAATTGATTATCAAGAAAGTGGAAAGCTGTCAGAAAAAGGAATTAGCATTGGTTGAACACTGGGCATTTGCTGTGCACTGGGATAGGATTACTGCCCCCGTCTTACAAATGAGGAAACTGAGGCCCAGACAGGTTAAGTAACTTCCTCATTTGTAAGTGGCAGAGCCACTATTCATACTCAAGCCTGTTGGAGTCTAGAGGATGTCCTAATATGCCATGGTTAATTTCCTCAGTTCAGTTTATCAAATATTTATTGAGTACCCACTCTGTAGAAAGCACAACTAATAATACAGCAGGTTTTTAAAATAGAAATGGATAGAAAATTAAAGCATAGAGGAATTTGAAAGATAATTGTGTCCAACAAAGTCATTTTCTGGAAGTGACCAAGGCAGCTTTAGGGCCATCCATTTTGGAATTAGAACTTAAATTCCACTCACCTGTCCTGTATTTGAGTAAATTATATTGCTATTCAATCTTTTAAAAGCCTAATCCTTCATTAGTTCATACTTCAGGGCTTATTCAAGGGCTTTNNGTTCTATGTAATTTTAGCACCACGTGGTTCTGTGACCAAATTACATGGGGTGTTTTGTGGAAAGCAGGGTGCTTGCAAGTAGTTTTGTCACCCAAACCGAATGCAGATTGTTTACAATGTATTGGACTTTTTCATGGCATCACAGTGACAGTCTCTTGTGAGCATGAAGAATGTAAAATCTCTTAGCCTTTTTATGATTTGGGAAGATCTCTTAAATCCCTGTTCTCGAATCTTCATTATTTGTCTCATTCAGTTTTAGCTGCCCTTGCATTCTGCCAGGTTAGCCTGCTGTTAGTTGGGTACGGCCTTCACTGGAAAGCTGCCTGTCCCTGGACAGGAGCCCAGGCTGCTGTCTTGAATGGCTGCACGTGAAGGCTGCTGCAACCTACCAGGAAAGCCACTGGCTTCCCAGCACTGGTGATGTTTGTAATAAATCCCACATGACTCCATCTTGGGGCCATGACAAGTGAGCAGAATGATTGGCTTCTTTTTTCTTCTTAGTATTTCTAGCCATTTTCCTTCCAAAGAAAAGTCTGCCTGATGTCAGACATCATTAGGAATATAAGCCATATGATATTATGGAAGCTGAATTCAGTTCATTTATCCTTCTTTATTTCCCTGAGTATCTAACGGGCAATGTTTGAACAAGAACCCACAGAACTGTGAGGAGTGCTGCTTGTCATGTGACTGTGTCTTGAATGGGACTCATTAAGCCTTAAGGGAGTCAGAGAGCATGACCTGTGTGTGACACTCTGGTGATGAAATATGGGATTGAAAATCGTCTGAGCCTATGTTGTAAGTTGTTCTTGTGGCAAGGCATTTTTTAGGTGCAGAGGGGCTGGTTTTCCATCTTGCCAAACATAAAAGAAATCAAGCTTTTATTTTAGGAGAATGCGCCTACCCATGATACTCTTGGGTAAAAATACAATTAATTAAACAGCATTTTCTTGTTTTTGACCCTGGTTTTTGTGGTTTGATGCATGGAAGTCCTTTGATTACTGAGACTGAACACTCTGCCTCCATTATGTTTATAATCAGAGCCTGAAATAGAAGGGAAGTTCTTTCCACCCGTGACTTGCCTGAAAGAGCTAGGTGTTTTGACCTTATAGACTTGTAAATACTGTTTTAGGACTTTTTAAATCAAGAATTTTGCTTCATCCCTTACCTTCTGCTGCTAATAAGTACAATAGTTCTGGGCCCTATGGTGCTAAAGAGAAGATGTATGCTGTACTGACAGGACCGGTGGCTGAGTCTTTTTAAACCTATCCTGTTCATAAGAGACCTGGCTGAATTGCCGTGGACTTTTATGACACTGGCCCAGGCTGGCTGCTTTAACAGAACACTAAAGACAAGGTTACTTATAAATAGCAAACAGTGATTTCTCATAGTTGTGGAGGTGAGGAAGTCTGAGGTCAAGATGTATTAGCAGATTTGATTTCTGGTGAGAACCTGCTTCCTGATTCATAGATAGCCATCTTTTTGCTGTGTCTTCAAATGGTAGAAGGGGAGAGGGAGCTTCTCTGGGGTCTCTTTTATAGAGCACAGTCCCATTCGTGAGGGCTCTACCCTTACAACCTAATCATCTCCCAGAGGCCCCACCTTCAAATGCCATGACACTGGGGATTAGACTTCAGCATTTGAGTTTAGGGGAAATAAAAACATTCAGTCTGCAGCAGGGAGCGGCTCCCGTGGTGTTCAGGGAGAATAGTGGGTATGGAAAGTGTGCAGACTTGACAAAACATTGGCTTACTTTCAGAGGTGATTTTGGAAATAAAGTCCATCCTTGAACAATTGGGGATTAGAGGTGCCAATCACCTTCCTCCCCAAGCACAGTCAGAAATCAGTGTGTAAACTTTTGACTCCCCTGAAACTTAACTACTAAAAGCCTACTGTTGGCTGGAAATCTTACCGATAATGTAAACAGTTGATTTACACATATTTTGTATATGTATTATGTATCATATTCTTACACTAAAGTAAGCTACAGAAAAGAAAGTGTTATTAAGAAAATCATAAAGTTAAGAGAAACTACATTTAGAGTACTGGACTACATTTATATAAAAAAAACTCTACCTATAAGTGGACTCATACAGTTCAAATCTGTTCAACTGTATATGGTTAATGTACTGGGTAGGAAATTAGAAATAGAAAGTTTAAGACTAAGCAAGGCTCTGCATTCTCAATCTGAAAAAGTGCTATGTAAAGCAAGGGCATACTTAGGGAATAGCAAAGCAGGAAAGGACCCTCAAGAAATTGTGCTGATGGGATTGCCTTCGACTGCAGAGCCTGCAGGAGGCTAAGTACAAGTCTTCATTTTGAAAGTTTAAATCAACAATGAACTAGTGAGCATAAATTTCAGATGGGGCTTTTGCTGTGGTTCTGTAATTTATTGACTGTCATCCATGAAATAATAGCCTCAGTAGTAGCCCTTGTGCATGTGAGAAAACAGTGCATCCTGAAGCACATCTACACCCTCTGGCATCTTCCTCTTGCCATGTCGCAGCTCAGAGTAAACATTTACTAATGCAGACTCTCCACAGCAGTCATTTCAACACACTATCATTTTCATCAGATACTGTATGTTCTTCAGGTAAGATTGAGTGCTGCTTATATATAAAGCATTTGACCTTTCTCATGTGGTGTTACACTAGATATTGTAGAGGATAAGCAGTATAGGAAAGGCTTCCCTAAGGGGCAGCAGGCCACAGAAGCGAATGTAGAAGGTGAGAGGAGATCATTTAATAAAAGTGCAGATAGTGAGCAGGTTGAAATCAATCTAGATTTCAGTTTCCAGTACTCACATCTGTGGTCTCAGGGCCTTTCTGAATCTGTGCCCTTTTTCAAGAATACCCCAGGTGAGGGGCGCCTGGGTGGCTCAGTCAGTTAAGCATCTGATTTTGGCTCAGGTCATGATCTCACGGCTTGTGCGTTCGAGCCCCGCGTTGGGCTCTGTGCTGACAGCTCAGAGCCTAGAGCCTGCTTTGGATTCTGCTTGTGCTCTCTTTCTCTCTCAAAAATAAACAAGCATTAAAAAATAAGTTAAAGGGGTGCCTGGGTGGCTCAGTTGGTTAAGTGTCCGACTTCAACTCAGGCTGCGTTAGGCTGTGGCTGACAGCTCAGAGCCTGGAGCCTGCTTTGGTTTCTGTGTGCCCTTCTATCTCTGCCCCTCCCCCACTTGAACTCTGTTTTTCAAAAATAAACTTTTTTTTTTTATTATTAAAAAATACCCCAGGTGAACACTGATTTGTTCCAGACCCAAGTCAGGAGACACTCATAACTTGGAGGCTTGGAGGTTAATGTACTAGTTTTTATATGTCTAAGGTAGTTCTAGGAAGGCAGGTAAAGAGTTTTACTTCTTCCTGATCCAGTCCTAGAGAAAATCAGAATATCTATGCAAATAAATATTTTCATTTTATGCTTTATTTTCTGGTCATCTATATTATATGCATATATTGCTTTTTGTGATTAAAAATTATATAGGCTCATTGAAAAAATCTTGGAAATACCTACAAAGTTAAAATTATTTATGATTTTTTCTGCTACATAGAGATAACCATAATTAATGTTTTATTCTCAGCCTCTCATATATATGTAATTTCTGTTTTTAAAAAGGATGGGATCATCTCCTGTCTTTTTGAACTTTGAAGAAATATACTGATCCTGGATCATATTGGTACTTTGGAGACAAATCTGTCTTTGGAAAAAGGCTTTGACTTTGATTTCTCTTCTGATCTTTATTATTTCCCATCTTCTGCTGGTTTTGGGTTTTATTTGCTATTCTTTTTCCAGCTCTTTAAGGTATAAGGTTAGGGTGTGTATCTGAGACCTTTCTTCCTTCTTTAGGAAGGCCTGGATTGCTGTATACTTCCCTCTAATGACCACCTTTGTGGCGTCTCAGAGGTTCTCGGCTGGGGGATTGTCATTTTCATTGGCTCCCATGTACTTTTTAATTTCCTCTTTAACTTCTTGGTTAGCCCATTCATTCTTTAATAGGATGTTCTTTAGTCTCCAAGCATTTGTTGTCTTTCCAAATTTTTCTTGTGCTTAATTTCAAGTTTCCTAGTGTTGTGGTCTGAAAATATGCACAGTATAATCTTGATCTTTTTGTACTCGTTGAGGGCTGATTTGTGTCCCCATATGTGATCTATTCTGGAGAATGTTCCATATGCACTTGAGAAGAATGTATATTCTGCTGCTGTAGGATGAAATGTTCTGAGTCCATTTGGTCCAGTGGGTTGTTCAAAGCCATTGTTTCCTTGTTAATTTTCGGTTTAGATGATCTGACCATTGCTGTAAATGCGGTGTTGAAGTTTCCTACTATTATTGATATTATTATCAATGAGTTTCTGTATGTTTTTGATTAATTTATTTATATATTTGGGTGCTTCCAAATTTGGAGCAGAAATGTTTACAATTGTTAAATCTTCTTGGTGGATAGACCCCTTAATTATGATATATTGTCCTCCTTCATCTCTTGTTACATCTTTAAAATCTAGATTGTCTGATATAAATATGGCTACTCTGGCTTTCTTTTGGTGACCATTGGTATGATGGGTGGTTCTCCATCCTCTTTCAATCTGAAGGTGTCTTTAAGTCTAAAATGGGTCTCATGTAAACAGCATATAGAAGGATCCTGTTTTCTTGTCCATGCTGATACCTTATATCCTTTGATTGGAATATTTAGTACATTGACATTGAGAGTGAGTACTGAATGATATGAACTTACTGCCATCGTGTTGCCTGTAGAGTTGGAGTTTCTGGTGGTATTCTCTGGCCCTTTCTAGTCTTTGTTGCTTTAGTCTTTTTTGTTTTGTTTTGTTTTGTTTTTGTTTCATCTTTTCTCCTCTCAGAGAATGCCCCTTAAAATTTCTTGCAGGGCTGTTTTAGTGGTCACAAACTCCTTTAGAAACTCTTTTATCTCTCCTTATATTTTGAATAACAGTCTTGCTGGATAAGGAATTCTCAGCTGCATAGTTTTGCAATTCAGCATGTTGAATATATCCTGCCACTCCTTTCTGGCCTGCCAAGTTTCTATGGATAGGTCTGCTGTGAACCTGATCTGTCTTCCCTTGTAGGTTAAGGACTTATTTTCCCTTCCTGCTTTCATGATTCTTTCTTTGTGTATTTTGTGAATTTGACTATGATATGCCTTGTTGATGGTCAGTTTTTGTGGAATCTAATGGGAGTTCTCTCTGCTTCCTGAATTTTGATGTCTGTCTTTCCCAGGGTAGGAAAGGTTTCCACTATGATTTGCTTACATAAACATTTTACCCCTTTTTCTCTCTCTTCATTTTCTGAGACCCCTTATTATTCAGATGTTATTCCTTTTTTTTTTTTAATTTTTTAATGTTTTATTTATTTCTGAGAGAGAGAGAGAGAGACAGCGTGAGCAGGGAAGGGTCAGAGAGAGAGGAAGACACAGAATCTGAAGCAGGCTCCAGGCTCTGAGCTAGCTGTCAGCACAGAGCCCGACGTGGGGCCCAAACCCACGAACTGTGAGATCATGACCTGAGCCGAAGTCAGACGCTTAACCAGCTGAGCCACCCAGGCGCCCCGATGTTAGTCCTTTTTAATGAGTCACTGAGTTCTCTAATTTTTATATCATGCTCTTTTGCCTTAGTCTCCCTTTTTTTCTTCTGCTTCATTGTTTTTCATAAGTTTGTCCTCCGTATACTGATTAGCTGCTCTGCTTCATCCATCCTTGCTGCCGTGGCATCCATTCGAGATTGCAGCTCAGTTACAGCATTTTTTATTTCATCCTGACTAGCTTTTACTTCTTTAATCTCTGCAGAAAGGGAATCTAGTGTATTTTCAACCCCAGCTAGTATTCTTAGTATCGTGATTCTAAATTCTGGTCAGACATTTTGCTTGTATCTGTGTTGATTAAGTCCCTGACTGTCATTTCTTCCTGTTCTTTCTTTTGGGGTGAATTCCTTCATTTTGTCATTTTGGAGGAAGAAAAAGAATAAAATAAAAACTAAAAATTAAAATCAACAAAAAACAATTAAATGAAGGATGCTAGATTCTAGGTGTGTTTTGGTTTGGTTGTTGAAAGCAGGTTGGTAGAGAAAAAAGAAAGAAAATACAGAAACGTTTGAAAATTTAAAAAATGAATACAATAAAATGTAATAAAATGAAATTAAAGTAAAATAGAATTTAAAAATTTACAAAAAATAATGTAGAAAAACTTAAAAAATTTTTTTATAAAATCGGAAAATAAAAATATTTTTTTTCATTTTTGGTATTCAAAAATAAGAAAAGAAAAAGAAGAAAAATGAATAGATGGACCAGAGAACAGAATGAGATATGCGTGAAATTATATCCATTTTCCTCTAGAAGTCAAACTATGAAGCACTTTATAGTCTGTAAACTAAGCAGTTGGAGAGACTTGTGGTGTTCCTTTAGAACACAGTTGGCACAGTTGGACGAGGCTTTGTGTATTGCTCTGCTCTCCATTAAATGGCACTGCTTAGCTTACTGGGGTGGATCGTTGGGTATGTGTATGCCTGTATGCACATGCGTGGGCGAGGTGAAAATGGTGTCACCCAGCTACCCAGTCTCTAGCAGTAGAACTCTGTACTCTCACCAAGCAGCAGTCAGGCACCCCTCCTCTGTCTCCAGCTTCTGTTCATTCCCCATTTCTATCTGTCTGCCACCAAGCCATCAGCCTGCCAGGTGGCATCTCCCTCCTGAGTTTTATCTCAATTGGGGCTGTGTTTCCACACACAGCCTCACTTCTGAGAGCCCTGCAGCTTTGACCCACCCTAACCCTCTGGGAGAGGGTCTTGCAGAGCAATGGCTGGTGTGCCCCCAGGAACAGTTGTATGACCACACTGCTGCAGATGCCCAGAGACTTCCAGCCTGCCCCAGAAAAATTTTGCAGGATTGTGTAGCAGCAGCATTTCAGGGATTGTGGTAAATCACTACACACATTTGGCACCAGGTTTCACTGCCCCTTAATGTCCTTACTCCAACACCAGAAAAACATGTTTGTTCTTCAGGGTCCACTGGGATCTCTGCCTGTGGGGAGGCCACACAGCCTGTACCAAAAGACCTCTCATCAGGGTAACTGCCTCTCCCCATATGGCCCGAGGATCCCTTGGACCTCAGTGTCTGCTCCTGGGGATTTGCCCTTCCCATCAGAGCTCCTCCAGGTATTGAGCTGCGGAGTTTCAGACTGCACTCCCCCTGTTTATAGAATCCTAATGGTATTTAAACCCTCTCCTTTCTCCTTTCTTCCCTTCTTGTTCAGTCCCTTGTGGGTGTTTCCACTCTTTCTCTCCAGCTGCTTTTGGGAAGAGTGTTTTTCCTGTATTCTCCCCCATCCCCATCCTCTCTCCACAAGCAAAAACAGTTCCCTGCCTTCCACGGCTTCTCACTCCCCCAGTTCACCTCTCCATGCCATGTACCTGCCAAGTTCTATGGCTCCCATTATGCAGATTGTTGTGTTAATCCTCAGATCAATTTTCTAGGTGTGCAAGATGGTTTGGTGTTGATGCAGCATTTCAGGGATGAGAGAAGCAGAAAACTTCCATGCTGATCTGCCATGTTGGCCCCTCTGAAAGCCTTTGACTTGGAATGCACAGTGTGAAGGACACTACTTCCTTTGAAAAATTGAATGAGCCACTTATTTATTTATTTATTTATTTTACTATCATACTTTGACGGAATTGGAGAATCTTGGAATTGGTGAGGAACTCTGATATCAGGGTCCCTGGAATGTTTTAAATGTCACAGCACCAGGGGGCAGGAAGGAGCAGTTGACACTCACAGACCGTAGATGTGTACCTTGGACTTTTTTATACCTACTGTTTTTGTTGTCAGTGTCACATCACAGGCAGAAGGATGGGCCCTGTGTGGCACAATCCTGCTGTTATGTGGAAGGTAATAGCTATTGACAGCCAGGGAGAAAAACCTGTTCCTAAGGCGTAAATGGAGCCTGCCAGCCTACTGATGTGGGTCGTCATCAACTATTTCTTTCATTAGAGTGTTGTCTGTATAGATCAATAGAGTGCTGTCAGTGTCTTTACTTTCTTTCAAAAAGGAAGTGAACTCACTTTTATTAATAATATGTCACATAAAAACATAGAACCTGTATCAGTGGAATGTAAAAAAATGTAAAACAGGCTTTAAAAGAAGAATCTTTAAGGATTTTATGACAGCTCTCCAAAATTAAACACATTTAAATTTGGGATTAGGTTGAAAAACTTTTAGTTATAAGTCATGGGGATGTAATACATAGCATGGTGACTGCAGTTAATAATACTGTGTTGTATATTTGAAAGTTGCTAAGGCAGTAGGTCTTAAGAGGTCTTATCACAAGAAAAAAGAACTTGTCACTGTGTGTGGTGATGCATGTTAGCTAGATTTACTATGACTAGTTTGCAGTATATATAAATATTGAATCCTCATGTTTTATATCTGAAATGAATGTTATATGTCAATTATATCTCTGTGTTTTTCAAAAAGACAATTTTACCAAAATAAAAATATGTTTTGAATCAAGGAAAGGGATTGCTCTGAAGATGAAGATCTTATTTAAAATCTTCTTTTAAGACTGTTGAAAGAACTTTAAAGGAAGAAAATTAAACCTTAAATTCCCTTAAACCTCAGTGTATTTAAATTATGATATTTAGCTAAATTCAGTTTAAATTATGGTACCTAACTTCTTTTAATTTCTCTGGATCAGCCATTTGAACCCTGTGTGCTGGTTGGCTTCCAGAATCATGGGAAACTGAGCTAACAGCTGGCTCATCTCCCCATATATAAAGATACAGAAAGGCCAGATAAAATAAAACTAACAGAATACCTCCTCCCCTCTGTTAACAAACTACAACTCCTCTGTAACCCTTCCCATAAAGAAAGAAGAGAAGTAGGAAGGGGGGGAGATAGAGGAAGAAATTAGCTGGCTGGAAATGGTAGGAGCAGTCACGTAGCTTACTGCAAGCACAGAGCATGGGTACAGACAGTTTTGTACTCTGGGTTACAAAACCACAGAGTTTTGTTTTTTTTTTTTTTTTAATGGGTAGACTGTGGTTACCTCACTTCTGTATCAGATAGGGACCCTTTGTTTTATGGAGAGTCTTTGAGCCAGAGGTAAAATTGTTGTAGTCTGTCACAGACTTTCCTTACTTCCTTAAATCCTAATCTGGAAAACTGCTTCTTTACTCAAGGATATCTAGACCTTGAGCTGTGTAACTTTGGGATGATTACTATGTGGGCATACAGGTATGTGTGTACATATATGTGTATAAACATATAGAGAGAATATTATCTCTGCAAAAGTTTAGAATAGCATTTTTAAACCTTTTTTATCGTGGTAAAATATATATAGCTTGAAATTAGCCATTTTAACCATATTTAAGTGTACAGTTCAGTGGCATGATTTACATTCACAATGTTGTACGACCATCACTACTATCTATTTCCAAATCTTTTCTTCACTTCAAACAGAAACTCTGCACATTAAACAGCAACTCCCCATCCCCTTCTCCTCCACATTGGTGTAACCTTGAATCTGCTTTCTTTATCTCTGAATTTGCCAATTCAAGATATGTCATAAAAGCAGGATCATGCGATATTTGTTGTTTTGTGTCTTGCTGATTCACTTAGCATAATGTGTTCAAGGTTCATCTGTGTTGTAACATGCATCAGAACTTAATCCCTTCTTATGGTTAAACTAATATTCCATTATATTTATAAAATCACGTTTTATTTATTCATCAGTTGATAATGCTTGGGTTGCTTCTACCTGTTGGTTATTGTGAATAGTGCTTCAGTGAGCATTGACATACCCATGTTTGAGTTCCTAGAATGGTATTTTGCAAACTGAGAAACATATAGGTTCTGTATATAGAAATATTAAGTCATCTGTATTTCCAGTATTGATTAAAAGTATTATTTCAGGGAAATTTAAGTATACACAGCATAGGGGTGCCTGGGTAGCTCAGTTGGTTGGGTGTCTGATTTCAGCTCAGGTCATGATCTCACCTCATGAGTTCGAGCCCTGCGCGGGCCTCTGTGCTGACAGCTCAGAGCCTGGAGCCTGCTTCGAGTTCTGTGTCTCCCTCCCTCTTCCCTGCTCATTCTCTCTCTCTCTGTCTCTAAAAAATAAGCCAACATTAAAAAGTTTTAAATAAAGTATACATAACGGAAATGAGGAACTACTTGTGCTTTTTTCTAAAAAAGGTTTTATTTTTAAGTCATCTCTGTACCCAGCGTGGGACTCGAACTCACAACCCCAATATCAAGAGTTGCATGCTCTACAGACCAAACCAGCCAGGCATCCCAGAACTCTTTATACTTCTATCTCTTATAAAATCAAAACTAACTTTTCAATTAAGTAAAAAAAAAAAAAACTATAAAATCAATAAAGCTAAAATGAACAATTTTCATCAAATTACATTTACTGAAAATGGCTTTGTTGATGTTGATAGTATAAAAAGATACATTTTTTGGCACAATGGACCATTATGTTAGCCTTCATCATTATTATGTTTCTTTTATAACAGTGAACTTTTTTGAGTCCACTAATCCATTATTTTGATGGGCAGTCTATTTGCTAGAGTATTCCAGAATATAAATCTGGAAAACAACAATTTAAAGGGAAGTTTTTGTTACTACAACAATTTTACCAAAGAACGGTTGGCAAGCAGGTTCCTACAAAGGTAAATCTACAGAATACATCCACTTGATATCAGATACTGACTGCTACAGCGCAGGTTTTACTTGGCAAATCCCACAGTTGTTTCTATTAGAACTTGCTTGAATTTGTAACAACATATTACTTGATCTTCCTTTATTGTAAATACCACTTATTTATTTAGTCTTTCTCTGTTGATTATAAATAAGCCCATTAACATAGAACTAGTATTAACACTCTAAAGTAGTATGTTGTTTCCGTGATGTGAAATCAAATTCTTAGTTTATTAAATTAGAATCTAAGTCTTATTCTGTGAAAATGTCTTTCACTTACTAATTATACCATAAGAATTTAGTTTTTCATAACTAAAAAATTTTTTTTAAATGTTTATTTATTTTTGAGAGAAAGACAGTGCAAATGAAGGAGGGGCAGAGAGAGAGACACAGAATCCATAGCGGGCTCCAGGCTCTGAGCTGTCAGCACAGAGCCTGACACAGGGCTCAAACTCATGAACTGTGAGATCATGACCTGAGCTGAAGTTGGATGCTTAACTGAGCCACCCAGGCACCCCTCGTAACTAAAAGAATTTTTAAATGAATATGATAGTGGCACACAAGATAATGGCTGTTATTTGAACGTCAGTATATCCTTACCAGCACTTGAAAGGATAAATTCTATTTCTCCAAGGCATCACTTGGCAACATCTTAAATGTAAACATGAAAATTAGTTGGAACATTGAAAATTCCATGTGCTGAATTATAAAGTATCATCCAAGGATTTAGAATATACTTTTTCTTTTTTAAAAGCAAGCTCTATACCCAACATAGGGCTTGAACTCATGACCCTGAGATTAAGAGACCTTGAGATCAAGAGTCAAATGCTCTACTGACTGGCAGAGGACAGATGCCATATGTTTTCACTTATAAGTGGAAGAGGAGAAACTTAACAAAGGACCATGGGGGAGAAGAAGGGGAAAAAATAGTGGGGGAGAGGGAGGGAGGCAAACCATGAGAGACTCTTGAATACTGAGAACAAACTGAGGGCTGATTGGGGTGGGGGAGAGGGGAAGGGGGGGTGATGAGCATGGGAGAGGCCACTAGTTGGGATGAGCACTGGGTGTTATATGGAAACCAAGTTGACAATAAACTATAAAAACATGCTCTACTGAATGAGCCAGATAGGCACCCCTAGGAATATTCTTGTATTCTTTCTTGATAAAAGCATTTTTGTAAAGATTTCATTTTTTTTTAAGTAATCTCTATACTCAATGTGGGGCTTGACTTATCAACCCTGAGATCAAGAGTCACATTCTCAACCCACTGAGCCACTCAGGAGCCCCTTGATATAAACATTTTTGATGGCCACAGAATTTAGATACCCTAAGAATATACTAAAACATACCAAAGGATAAACACTCCCTATTTTGACAAATACTAGTCCAAATGTCACATTAGTTAGTCACATTAGTCACATTGAATTCTAATGCTTCACTCACAAAGAGTTGATCTGCCTTAAAAATAGGGGGGCTTAGGAGCACCTGGGTGGTTCATTTGGTTGAGTGTCTGACTCTTGGTTTCAGCTCAGGTCATAATCTCAATTTTGTGAGAACAGGCCTCACATTGCTCTGTGTGCTGAGCACAGAGCCTGCTTGGGATTCTCCCTTTCTCTTCCTCTCTCTACCTCTCCCCTGTCCACACTTCTCTGGCTCTGTCTCTCTCTAAATAAATAAACTTAAGAAAAAAAAAAAAAAACAAGGGGGCTTCTGTTTTCCAAAATTCACATGAACTCTGTTTAACAACAAAGTCCATTTATTGTTTCTTAATAAGAAATAGGATTGCCATACAGATGAATAATTGTCTTGCCCAATTAATGCGTTTTCTTTCTATTTGGAAAACTAAACTATGGCAAGCAGGCTGTTTGATGAACACAGGTCCTCTGCACACAGTAGGCACTCAGTGTGAAAGAAATGTTTTGATAGTCCCCTTCAGCACTTGTATCACTAAAAGAAAAACATTGTCAAAGAAACCTTGATAAACGTCTCAACCAGTCGATAATAATTTTCCGTTCTCTTGATTCCATATTGACCCCATGGCAACCCTTAAACTCCTCTTTTGTGCCTTAGTTCTGACTGTAATGAAATCTCATTTCTTATCCCATGACAGAAATTTATAACAAATAACACTTACATTGTGCAGGGGCGCCTGGGTGGCTCAGTCGGTTGGGCGGCCAACTTCAGCTCAGGTCATGATGTCACAGTTTGTGGGTTCGAGTCCCGCGTCGGGCTCTGTGCTGACAGCTAGCTCAGAGCCCAGAACCTGCTTCGGATTCTGTATCTCCCTCATCTCCCTCTCTCTCTGACTCTCCCCTGCTCACACTGCCTGCCTCTCCCTCCCTCTCTCTCTCTCTGTCTCTCTCAGAAATAAATAAAACATTTAAGAAAATTAAAAAAACAACACATTGTGCAGATTCCCAAGGGGGAGTCTTCTTTCTAACCAAGCCTTGTCCATTTTTCCTTAATTGCTTACATTCTTGATACCTCTTCTGAAGTGGGGAATTTTAAGTCTCCTCTTTACTTACTGCCAGTAACATGCTTTTCATTTAAAAAATATTAAATGTTTTTTGTACTTAAGTGATTTTGTATCTAACTGTATTTATAATTCCTGATCAGCAATATTTTATCTCCATAAAACTGGTAACTACATGCAAGTTAGTTAATTTAGAGAATGTCTTTCTACAGACATTAGCAGATACACAATGTGGTAGCTCTGTTTTTTGTTAAAAAAAATTAAGTTTAATAAATAAAATTTATTTTTTTATGATGTCACTCTGCAATACAGTTTACTAGTATAGTATGGCTTCCCTATCAAATCACTGTTGGAAGGTCAGGAATTCACCCTTAACTTCCTTGACAGCACCTTGCTGCATGTGGCACAAGAGCAACAATATAATTGAATGATTAAATAATATAAGCAGGTATTACCTGAATCTATTTCAGTAATAGTTTAGAAATTCTTCCTTAATTTTGTCATGACTCTTCACCCATCCAATAGAAGTTCAGTCTTGAGTCTCCCAGAAGACATGATGCAGAAAACATGATGCAGAAGAGGGCTTTCTGTAAATAAACATGGTATCTCCCCTCCTCCCCCTCCTCCTCCTCCACTACCAGCTATGCCGGCCTGCTAGGAAGCAGCTCTGTTGTTGCCACTTCAACCCCATTTCCTTTTTACATTTTTAGAAAGTTTCGACAGAAATTCGTATTTTAAATGTTTTTTAAAAATTTATTTCTGAGAAAGACAGCATGAGCAGAGAGAGGGAGACACAGAATTGAAGCAGGCTCCAGGTTCTGAGCCACCTGTCAGCAGAGAGCCTGACGTGGGGCTTGAACCCGCAAACCGTAAGATCATGACTTGAGCCGAAGTCGGATGCTTAACCGACTGAGCTACCCAAGTACCCCCAGAAATTCTTAAACTTGGGCACCTGGGTGGCTCAGTTGGTTAAGCGTCCAACTTCAGCTCAGGTCCTGCATGATCTCACGGCTTGTGAGTTTGAGCCCCACTGCTTTCAGATTCTGTGTCTCCCTGTCTCTCTGCTCCTCCCCACTTACACTCTGTCTCTCTTTCTCAGAAAATAAACATTAAAATTTTTTTTTTAATTCTTAAACTTTTAAGAATGCTGCTAAAGACAGAGTTCTATCAGCATCCTATACTTGTTGAGCACACATATCTTTGCAAATGTATGTTAAAGGAAATTGAATAGGAAACCTATTTTATGAGACTTTTGTTAAGTGTGAAATTTAATGTAACTTTGTATTTGATTTTTGTACAGGCAGAAATACTCAGTGTCCTCAGTCACAGAAACATCATCCAATTTTACGGAGTAATTCTTGAACCTCCCAACTATGGTATTGTCACAGGTAGGCACGCATCATTTGACTTTTCTTTCCCCATTTACCTGGCTTTGGATTCCTTAATATGCTAAAATGCTTAATATTAGGTTCAGTCATGAATTGTGTGCTACTGTCAGATGTCACTTCTGTTGCTATAAAGCATTAATAAAACTGATTATATCAATATAATTAAGAATGGTGTTTCCACTTCTACCCATGTTTAATTGTGCTAATTATATCTGCGTAAATGCTATTTAAATGCACTCGCAGCTGCAATACCAATATTTAAAGGTGCCGTTTAACTAAAATTTCATTTAATTAGCTGAAATGAGCAATGTTTTTTGTAACTCTGTGACCTTTTACAAATTAAGATTTCTTGAGCTGTTCATGTTGTAATTCTTTGCAAGGTATTTTAATCCCCTTAGAGCATTCTTTCTTCAAGGTCTCTGACGTGAGAACGATATTTTTCAGGTTTGGTCATCTCGGTTGGTAATGACCTTGATCTAAATTATCACATTTGGAGCAGCAGTTTATAACTGATGGGAATACCCTTTCCAGAAAGGAGCACACAGAAGTGTTGCCATATGAAAACAAAGACACACATTCTTAATAGTTTGTGCGCACATTTGTATGATCTAATGAGCAGCTTTAGGTCTGTAATAAATATAACATTCAATTTAAAATAAATGACTTTGGTCACAGTCTTTATCATGGCAGTTCTTTGAAACAAAAAAGTAACAAGAAATCTTAAAAGATTAACCCTGTCGTCTTCTGCTATAGTGGTAACAACTATAATTGTCTTTATAGACAGTAATAACAAAAGACACTCAATAAAAAGGTTTGGATTCGGTACTTTCTTATAAATTATCTTATATTTACAGTAACCCCATGAGATAGGTAAAGTAATTTCTATTTCAGAAATGAGGAACTAAAACTCTAACGTAAGTACCTTTCCCAAGGTCATCCAGCTAGTGGTAGAACCGCTAGTATAAATTTCTCAGATTGACTTTCTACAGAAGGGCCTCTTCTTTTTTTTTTTTAATTTTTAATATTTTTGAGAGAGACAGAGACAGAGCATGAGACGAAGAGGAGCAGAGAGAGGAGGAGACACAGAATCCAAAGCAGGCTCCAGGCTCTGAAGAAGGGCCTCTTCTTAAATGCAACCCAGGCTCTAGATGGCTCGGGGCACTGGTTCTTCCCCTCAAAGGGACATGGTTGCCATGACTTCTGTCTTTGAAGAGCGAGCAGTTTAACATACTCTTACTCTGATAAATAGCATTTTTACCCAAGTTCTTACATGGAGGGAATTTCATCCCTATTTAGCTATCTGTATTTTAGGTCTCTACCTAAAATGGGGTAATGTGGTAGTTTCTACTCTTGAGCCTGTACATTTCCTATTAACCTGCATACCCAAGAATGAGTTATAGTGTTAGGGTGTAAACCGTGGTTAACACCCTTATGTCATATTTCTGATTAACATTAAACCTTGTCCTATCCTCGGTACCATATTGCTCCCCCTTTCCTAGTCCATCGTATTTACTTTTAACTAGTTAGGTTTACCTTAAAAATCTGAATCCACTTTTCTGTTCCTCGTTTGTGGCTTAAATTATTCTTATGTAGCAGACGAAAGTGTGGCGTTCCAATGAGATTAGATACTATGCTTCTGTCTTGTACCCTTGACATTTAATGCTTCGGAGAGGAAGACGTTAGCTTTACTGAACTCAGTGGACCATTTATGAAGTTTTCTAGTTTCTGAAGTTGAGGATGAGGAATAAAAAAAGGGACTTGAGTCATGGTGTGTATTCCTTTTTCCAAGAGTTTATTCTGAGTCCCAAGGAGAATGTGAAACACATTCATTGTTAGCCAGCATTCTCACCCTGGGTCTTCTCATCCAAAAGAGGAAGATAAGATCCAAGGAGTTGGCTGAGTAAATTTGGTTTTATTTTGGTGGGGTTTTGTTTTGTTTTGTTTGTTGTGTTTTTTAATTTATGGATTAGCTGGTCCTTTATATCATGCACCTCTCTAGCATTCCCTGCTCATACCTAGACCTACCCCACCTCTTTGGTTATAATTGATTAATTCTTTTTAGATCCATGTCTATTTCTGTGTAGAGCCAGTACTAAGGAACTATTAACATTAAACATTTCTTTAAATTTCACAGTTGTCAGGTAATAGTAAATTGTGTACTTGTGGCTCTTTATTGACCTGTGAGGTTGATTATTAAAGACACTTCTTAGCCAAGTTTTGGTGTCTTAAAATATATTACTTTGATAAGATTATTTTTGTTTCTAGAAATGCTGATTTTAATGGTTTGTTTACAAGTATCTACCAAAGAAATGTGAACTTCTCAAACGACCTTCTGCAGCTTGAAGATCAAGCCATGTTCTGTGCGTGGACAGCCGTCCATTTTCCAACTGAGCCTAGTTGGGGAGATCAGATGGGGTGGGGATGACAACAGCTATTCTGCCTCTTGAAATGAGCACAAATAAGTCTTCATATGGGGAGGTTAAGAGAACAGAGAGACAAACAGGCACATAGACCTTGATCACCCAGCTTATCTGGCTTCCCCTTTTTTGCACTCTGTCAGCTTTCTCTGATGTTGGGGTTCTGAGGGGGGAAACTTGAATCCATCCCACTTGAGTTTATTAATAGAAAAGATCGATGCAGCAAGCAGCTGTTGTCACTCATACAGAGGACTTGAAAGAATGATTTGTCAGAGTGTTGGAATGGAATGAACTCTGCAGTGGGAATTGAGAGATGTCAGGTCTGGTCATGATTCTGCCAAAGCTGCATTAATGGATCTCTGATGACCTGTGTCTCAGTTTTCTCCAGTGTGAATGAAGGTACTAGAATAGATGATTTCTGGGTGGGAGTGTGTGTGTGTGTGTGTGTGTGTGTGTGTGTGTGTGTGTGTGTACTGAAACTTTGCATCACAGACTTAGAAAACCTGCTTATGGGAGGACCTGAGGAAGAGTCCTAGAGGCAACTGCCACTTTATTTCCCTTGGAGGGGAAGTGAGCCTCTTTACCCCAGACCTACAAAGAAAGGAGTGACTAAAATCTCAGACTACAAAGTCAAAAGAAAAGATACAGTTATGGATCACCTTTTCTTTGATCTTTGGAAACCTCTTAATTCTGTACTACTCCCATTCTTTTATCTTTTGCGTTTTTTTCTTTACAAGTATTTACACAAAACTTGATGGTTGAGAGTGTAATGGTGAGATCACCCCTGGGGAGGAAGGTGGGGTTGTTAGATACTAGGTCATGTAGTTCTTCTGTAGCCACATTGGAGAAGAAGTGGCACCGAGGACCTGGAGGCAGAATGGGTCCCAGGACTCCAGGGAAGTGGTTGAGGGTCCCAGAGGCCTAGGGAATTAAATCTTTGTGTCTAAAGCTGCTGTCACCTCTTAAGTTTGTTGCTGATTCTCATGACCACTTCCCACTACCCTACGAGAGGAGGATACTAGTTCTACATGATTCTTCAACAGGCCCAAATTCTCATTAAACTCAACCATGGAAAACATCTTAATTTTTAAGTGCCTGATCTCATTTCCTTGACCTTGACCTTGACTTATTTTAGGCACAGACATATCTTATTTGCATACTTTGTTGTTGTGTTGGTCTGTTCTTGTTAGCCAATTAGAAACAGATGTCATGTCTTGTTATAACAAAATTCCAGACATTTACCTAAATTTATTTGTTCTTTTATAATCCAAACTAAGCTTGGTCTTTATAATATTTTATTATAAAGAGATTTTGAGGTAATGGTATTTGTTTTCACAAGACTGACTATATGTTTACAATTTTCAGAACCAGCTGTCATTGCCCTAAAACTAAAAGGGAAAAATTACCTTAGAAATCAAAAGGAGGGGCTCTTGAGTGGCTTAGGTGGTTAAATGGCCAACTCTTGATTTCTGCTCAAGTCATAATCCCAGAGTCATGGGATCAAGCCCCATATCAGGCTCCATGCTGAGCTTGGAGAC
This sequence comes from Crocuta crocuta, assembly GCF_008692635.1. NCBI lineage: Eukaryota > Metazoa > Chordata > Mammalia > Carnivora > Hyaenidae > Crocuta > Crocuta crocuta. The sequence continues at coordinate 7,079,859 of NW_027551572.1, forward strand.
TACTTGAGATTCTTTCTCTCTTTCCCTTTGGCCCCCTCCCCTGCTCTCACATGCACACGCTCCCAAATTAAAAATAAATAAATAAAAAGAAAATGTTTATTTAATATGGTTCTTAATTATATTTTTGAAAGAATTAAAACAAATACTTTATACCAAAGTCCATTAAACTGTGTTCTAGGAGAAGTGAAGTGATTTGTAAAGCATATAATCACATGTGTAGATGACGAGTCTTTAATTTCCAGTGAGAAAACCAAAAGGATGAAAGAATTATATGCCTTCTTCCCCACGTATTTATTGATCACATTTTATATGAAATAAGATAATACTGCTGCCTTTCTTGGACCCTCACATTCATGAAGCTATTTTATTTAATCATGTATCTTCTCCATCCATGTTTGTTTTATTATCTGAATCCAGTTTTCAATTATCTTAGCCTGGTTTTCAGAGTACATCCCATTAGAGATGGAAGATGCCCGCTGTATGCCCCCTCCACTCCCAGTTACGGTACTTCACACCAAGTGATTCTGTGACACCAGCTGCGTGTTCTACACTTTAACTCCATTTTAATGTGAGCTCCCTGGAGACAGCATCAGATACCACAGGTTAGGGTCAGTCCCACAAAAGTGCCTTCCCCCCACAACAGATGCCACTTTCAAATTCAGGTTGTCACCTGTACTTCTGACCTCTGGCTATAAATAGGAGGTTCCTACTTAGATTTGATTAAATATAGAACTCAGGGAAAAAACCGTTTACTTACTAGATTACTTATTTATTACAAAGGATTTTAAAGGGTGGAAATGAACAGTCAGATGAAGAGATACATAGAGTGAAGTCCGGAAGGGTCCTGAGTGCAGGAGTTTCTGTCCCTTTGAAGTTTGGGGTGAGCCCTCCCAGCATATGGATATGTTCTTCTTCACCAATCTGGAAGCTCTCAGAACCCCATCCTTTTGGATTTTTATATAAGTTTTATTACATAGGCATGGTTGATTGAATCACTGGCATTGGTGATGTTCAACCTCCAGCCCTCTCCCCTCCCCAGAGGTGCATGTGTACTGGGGGAAGGGCAGAGGGGTGGCTTCTAGTGTCTTGGTTGGTTCTCCTGGCAAATAGCCTTTATCCTTAGGGACCTTCCAAAAGTCACTTCATTAACATAAACCCAGATGTCATTGAAAGGGGTTTGTTATGAATAACAAGACAGAGAGAGACAGCGTGAGCAGGGGAGGGTCAGAGAGAGAGGGAGAGAGATAACAGAATCTGAAGCAGGCTCCAGGCTCTGAGCTGGCTGTCAGCACAGAGCCCAACGTGGGGCTCAAACCCACAAACTGTGAGATCATGACCTGAGCCGAAGTTGGATGCTTAACTGACTGAGCCACGCAGGCACCCCAGCAAGACGCTCCTTTTACCTCGATGGCTCTGGAGCTATTTGAGGAACCAAGAACAAACACCTATAACAAAAGATACTCCCATTACTCTTATTGCTTAAAAAATTCCATGGGTTTTTGGAGTTGTGTTTCAGAAACAGGAAGAAGATAAATACATATTTTTTTTTTTAATGTTTATTTTTGAGAGAGAGACAGAGCACAAGCTGGGGAGGGGCAGAGAGAGAGAGGGAGACATAGACTCTAAAGCAGACTCATCGAACTGTCAGCACAGAGTCTAACATGGGGCTCGAACTTGTGAACCATGAGATCATGACCTGAGCCAGTCAGACACTTAACCTATTGAGCCACCCAGGTGCCCCAACAAATACATATTTCTTAATGTAAATCATAGTATCACAAAACCATCTTCACTGTAGTCTGAGATGTTTGAAATTCAGTAGCTTTTGGATTTCTGTTTATAATGCTATCTCTGGATATTCATCCCAAGCTACAAGTACCCAGTGGCAGAACATTAGGATTGTTGGATATTTTAGTCCCTTAAGGCATGTTTGTAACCATAACTATGTTGCTTTTTAAAGGGATCTTTAGAAGATTTCTTTTCAGTGACATTCCACAGTTGCAACTGAGAGTTCTTTGGCCCAGAAATAATTAATTATTTTATATATTTTAAATTTTGTTGCCTCTTTTTTTTTTTTTGTTTCTT
>NW_027551572.1:7081957-7094849 GCF_008692635.1 Crocuta crocuta
TACAAAGTAATTGAGAGAGTGCTCTATGAGAGATTTTAGATATATCTTAATAAAAGGCGACTCACTCTTTTTTGAGGAGTAATTTTTTTGGTGGTAGAGGTGAGCATTACTTTATATTTGGTATCTACAGTAAGTCTTAAAGGTCCTGAGAAAATCTCCTACTAAATCTTATACTGAATACTAAAAAGTAACCAAGAACTATTTGAATGGTGTATGACCAGGGATATTTTTATTTATAGCAGGCAGCTTAATTGTCTAGAGTATGTGGTAGTATAGGTTACTAATGCCTTGTCACATTGGACCAAAAAATTTCATAGTAAAACTTAAAGCTATTTTCTTCTTTGACATTCCTTTGTTTATCTAAGATTATCATTATAATTTTATGCCATTTGCCTGGTAGCTATTAACAACTTTAATGTCAAAAGAAAAATTACATAAAAACAAAAAACAAAAATGTGAGTCTGATCCACTGAGATCATTAATGTTTTGCTATGGGTATTAGTATTTTTCCTAAGGAATAATTGCCTTTTTAAAAATTTTTTTAATGTTTATGTATTTCTGAGAGAGAGACAGAGGCAGAGCGTGAGAGGGGGAGGGGTGGAGAGAGAGGGAGACACAGAATCTGAAGCAGGCTCCAGGCTCTGAGCTGTCAGCACAGAGTCTGACTCGAGACTCAAACCCACACACCGTGAGATCATGACCTGAGCTGAAGTCAGATGCTTAACTGACTGAGCCACCCAGGTGCCCCAAGGAATAATTTCTTATGGTAATATACATTTACTTGCATGAATTGACTTTAGTTTCAAAGTATTATTCCTACCTTATATTTTCACAAATTTAAAAAAGCTATTTGTTGAAATTCTAGATTCTATCATTATGATATTGATACTTTAAATCATTAAAGTTGGAATCATATAATTCTCAGCCTCCCAAAATAAGGCTCAACCTTTCTTCAAATTGGCCTTTAATATAAAGTGGAATTTTCTGGGAGAGACTGCCGGCTATGAGTGAGTTAGGAAGTCAGCAAATCCTCTCACCAGAAACATCTGTGAATCAGGACAAAATTTTTGGTACTCTGGAAATTGATCAAATTGACAACAATCTCAGAAGTGTTTATATTTGAAAAATTGCTGAATTTTGGGTAATAATGGAATCAGTGGTACTCTAGCCTGCAGTTGTTATCATTCTTCTTATCCCACTCCCACACCAGCTCAGTCCACACAAAGAGCAGGCCATGAGGATGGGCAGCTTTTTTTGTTTGTTTGCCATGGTGGAAGTGTGCTCACTAGATTTGGAACTTGGGTAATGTCTCCATCCAGCAGCGTTGTCAGTGATGGTCTTGGTGACAGGTGAACAGGGAAGGCCTACAGCCTTACTAGCCTGAATAGAAGGTTGTGACTGGGGAAAATATATTCCTGGTTAAGGCCATATATATGCAGAAAAGAGACTGGGGACAGCCCACACTATCCACATGCTTCTAATGGGCTGTGAGCCTATGAAACTACAAAGAGGAGACAAAAAATGTCTGGTAGAAAGTAAAAGCTGGGGTGAATTTTGATGTTCTCCTACTTCTTACATACAGATCTATCAGCCCAAGGTATTTAAGCATAACTTCTGTGTAACCATTGATCATTAACCTGTGGAGATCTATGACAAGTCCTGTAAAAGGCCAAGTTTAGAAATAAAAACAAGATTAAAAACAACAGCAACAACAACAACAGAGCATAGATATCACCAGAGGGCACACTGTAGGGAAGAAAGATATCATACATTTATCCTAAGCAAGTTAATAAACAAACAAAAAATCAAGAACAACTTTTAAGGGGGAAATCAGAATCCAGAGTTCCTATAGTAAACTATCCAAATTTTAAGAAAAATAACTAGACTTATAAAGAAACAGAAATGTTTGATTTATATTCAGGGAAGGAAGGCCATGAATTGAAGTAGTTTCTAAGTATCCTCAGATATCAGATTTAACATACAAAGATTTCAAAGCATCAGTATGTTCAGAGAACTAAAGAAAACTGTTTAAAGAATTAAAATGAGAACAATGAAGCAAACAACAAAGAATCTCATTAAGTAAATAGAATTTTTTTCTTTCTTTTTTTTTTTTAATTTTTTAATGTTTTATTTATTTCTAGGAGAGAGAGACAGCGTGAGCAGGGGAGGGTCAGAGAGAGAGGGAGTCACAGACTGAAACAGGCTCCAGGCTCTGAGCTGGCAGTCAGCACAGAGCCCGATGCGGGGCTCAAACCCACGAACCGCGAGATCATGACCTAAGCGAAAGTCAGACGCTTAACCGACTAAGCCACCCAGGCGCCCCAAGTAAATAGAATTTTTTTTTTCATAGGACCCCATAAAAACTCTGGCGTTGAAAAGGACCATAATTAAAATGAAAACTTCTCTAGAGTGGCTGAACAGAACATTTGAGAACCTCAGACCTATGGACAACATCAAGGGTACCGAAGTATAGTAGCAGAAAGAGGAGAGGAGTAGAAAGTGGAAAAAAAACAGAAAAATAGTTGAAGAAATAATGGCCAGAAAAACTTACAGAATTTGATAAAACACATTCATTTATGTACCAGAGAAGCTCAATGAACTCTAAGTAGGGTAGATTCAAAAGAACCCACACCTAGACACAAACTAGGTTGTTAAAGACAGTAAAAATCTTGGAAGTAGTAAACAAAAACAACTTCTCACCTATAAAGGAATAACAATAAAATTAATGGCTAACTTCTCACGTACAACAATAAAGGCCAGAAGCAGTAGACATTTAAAATGGTGAAAGAAAAAATTATATCTAGCAAAACTTATCCTTTAAAAATGAAAACAAAGCAAAGATGTGCTTGAATAAAAGATGAGAGAATTTGTTATTATTTCTGCCTTACAAAAAATACTAAAGGAGGTCCTTCAGGCTAAAATAAGGTGACAATAGATAGTAATTCAAGGAGAAATAAAGGGCACTGGAAATGATAAATATGTGGGTTACTCTAACACACTCCATGAATGTATTCTTATTTTTTCTTGTAACATTCTTAAAAACATAAAATTGCATGCAGCGATAATTAAAAAATTATTTTTTGCTGTTTTGCTTACTTAAAAAGTATAGATCTATTTTACAGTAATAGCATAAAAATGAGGGAGGGAATGGAGCTGTATTAGAGAAAAGTTTATTTTACTAGAATTAAGTTAGTGTTGAAATGAAATAGATTTTACTAAGTTAAGATGTATTTTATATTCCCTTTAGCCACCATGAAGAAAGTCCACTTGTGAAATACAGGAAGAAACATCAACTGAGGAATTAGAATGATAAAAAATATTAACACAGAGGAGGGCAGTAAAAGAAGAGCAGATGATTGAGAAGGGTGGGAGACATATAAAAAAACAATATGGCAAAATCAAATCCAGCCATATCAATAATTACATGAAGTGTGAATGGTCTAAATTTTCTAGTCAAAAGACACAGACTATCAGATAAAAAAAAAAAACAAGATCCAATAATATGCTGTCTACAAGAGACACATTTTATGTTTTTTTTTTAATGCTTATTTATTTGAGAGAGAGAGAAAGTATGAGTAGGGGTGGTGCAGAGAGAGAGAGGGAGAGAGAGAATCCCAAGCAGGCTCTGCACTCAGCACGGGTCCCAGTGCAGGGCTTGTTCTCATGACCACAAGATCACGACCTGAGCCAAAATCAAGAGCTGAATGCTCAACCAACTGAGCCACCCAGGTGCCCCTACAAGAGACACATTTTAGATTCAAAGACACAGAAATGTTGAAAGTAAATGGATGGAAAAAGACATACCATGCAAACAGTGACCATGAGAGAATTGGAGTAACTACATTAATTTCAGACAAAATAGACTTAAGAGAAGAAATATTACTGGAGATGAATACGGTCATTTCCTAATGATAAAAGGATTAACCCATTAGAAAGATAGAGCAACTGTAAATGTATACAGACCTAACAACAGGTCCACAAAGTACAAGAAGCAAAAACTGACAAAATGTAAAGGATAAATAGCCAATTCAACAACATTTGATTTTACTGCCCTACTCTCAATAATTGATAGGACAGCTACATAGAAAATCAGCAAGGATCTGGAAGACTTGACAAACACTCTCAACCAATTCTACCTAACTCACCATACATAGAACACATGACTTAACAAAAAAATACACGTTTTGGGGGCACCTGGGTGGCCTCCATCGGCTCAGGTCATGATCTTACAGTTTGGGAGTTTGAGCCCCGCATTGGGCTCTGTGCTGACTTCTCAGAGCCTGAAGCCTGCTTCAGATTCTGTGTCTCGTTCTCTCTCTGCCCCTCCCCTACTTGTGCTCTACCTCTCTCTGTCCCTCAAAAAGAAATAAATGTAAAAAAAAAATTTTTTTAAATACACATTCTTTTCAAGTACACATGGAACATTCTCCAGGATACAGCTTAAGTGAGGCCATGAAATAAATCTATGAAATGCATCTAAAAGGATTGTAATAATGCAGTTTATATTCTCCACTACAATAGAATTAAGTTAGAAATCACCAGAAAGAAATCTGAAAACTCCCCAAATATTTATAAATTAAATAACACACTTCTAAATACTCAGTGAGTCAAAGATGAAATCACAATGGACTTTAAAATATTTTGGACAGAGTAAATGAAAAATCCAACGTAACACAATTATAGGAGGCAGATAAAGTAACACTTAGAGGGAAATTTATATCTTTAAACACCTATGTCCATAAAAGTCCAAAATTGGTAATCTAAGCTTTAACCTTAGGAAATTACAAAAAAGAACCAAATAAACCCAAAGTAAGCAAAAGAAAGGAAATAATAAAGATGAGAGTAGAACATGATAAAATAGAAAACAGAAAAATAGAGAAAAATCAATGAAACTAAAAATTTAGTCATTGAAAAGATCAATGAAACTGACAAACCATTAGCTAGATTGACCAAGAGAAAAGAGAGAATGTACATTTTAGCAAAATCAGAAATGAAGGAGACGATAGCACTATGGGCTTGATAGAAATTTGAAGGATTTATAAGGGAATCGTGTCAACAAATTTGATAATTTAGGTCAATAAACAAATTCCTAAGATAAAAACTATCAAAGCAGACTCAAGAAGAAACAGAAAATCTAAACAGACCTATAACAAAGAAATTAGAATTAATAAAGTATTCTAATGTTAAAATATTTCCATAATGAAAAGCCTGGACCCAGATGATTTCACTGGTGAATTATCTCAAATGTTGAAAAAATAACACCGATCCTTCCCATACTGTTTCAGAAAATAGAGGAAGAAGGAACACTTACTAACTCATTCTATAATGCCAGTATTATCCCAGTACCAAAGCCAGACAAAAATGTAGTAAGAAAACTATAGATCAATATCCATCATGAACATAGATGCAAAAATTCTTAAGTACATACAGAAGGTCCCCAACTTACGATGGTTCAACTTACAGTTTTTTGACTGTACAATTGCATATGCATCCAGCAGAAATACTACTTCATGTTTTTAGTTTTGATCTTTTCTTGGGCCAATGGTATGTGGTACAGTATTCATTGTGCTATTGGGCAACAGTGGCAGGGAACCACAGCTCTCAGACACACAGTCACAAGGGTAAACAACCGATACACTTACAAACATTCTGTACCCATACATCCGTTCTATTTTTCACTTTTGATATAGTATTCAATAAATTGCGTGAGATATTCAACTCTTTATTATACAATAGGTTTTGTGTTAGATAATTTTGCCCAACTATCGGCTAATATAAGTGTTCTGAGCATGTTTACAGTGGGCTAGGCTAAGCTATGATTTTGGTAGGTTAGGTGTACTAAATGCATTTTCACCATAAGCATATTTTCAACTTACGATGTACTTATTGAAATGTAAGCCCACTGTCACCCTCCTACACTGTTGGTGGGAATGTAAACTGGTACAGCCCCTCTGGAAAACAGTGTGGAGGTTCCTCAGGAAACTAACAATAGAACTCCCCTATGACCCAGCAATAGCACTGCTAGGAATTTACCCAAGGGATACAGAAATGCTGAGGCATAGGAGCACATGTACCCCAATGTTCATAGCAGCACTCTCCACAATAGCTAAAACATGGAAAGAGCCTAAGTGTCCATCAACAGATGAATGGATCAAGAAGATGTGGTTTATCTATACCATGGAATACTACATGGCAATGAGAAACAATGAAATCTGGCCATGTGTAGCAACATGGATGGACCTTGAGGGTGTTATGCTGAGCGAAATAAGTCAGGCAGAGAAGGACAAATATCATATGTTTGCACGTATAGGAGGATTAGGAGGAACTTGACGGAGGAACAAGGGGGAGAAGAAGGGCAGAAATGGTGGGGGAAAGGGAGAGAGGCAAACCATGAGAGACTCTTGAATGCTGACAAAAACTGAGGACTGATGGATGTGGGGGGGAGGGGGGGATGGGCATAGAGGAGGACACTTATGGGGATGAGCACTAAGTGTTATGTGGAAATAAACTATTTGTAAAAAAAAAAAAAAAAGAAATGTAAGCCCACTGTAAGTCGAGAAAGATCTATATTAGCAAACTGAATCCAGCTACCTCTAAAGAGAAGTATATACCATTACCAAATGGAATTTATACCCGAAATGCACCATTGGTTTAACATCTGAAATCAATTAATGTGAGGCACTATAATAGATAATAGAATAAAAAGACAAAACCCTTTGGCACCCACTACAACACCCATTTATAAGAAATCTAAATATACCAGGAACAGAGGGGAATTTTCTCAACCTGATAGACAGTATCTACAAAACCCACAGTCAGTGTCATACTTAGTGGTGAAATTGAATGTTCTTTTCCTAAGACTGGGGACAGGGTAGTGAGGTTCCACTCTTGCCATATCTATTTAGTATCATACTGGAGGTTCTAGCCAGTACAATTAGACAAGAAAAATAAAAGGAGCTATAGTGGAAAGGAAGAAGTAAAAGTGTCTCATATGATATGATCCTGTATGTAAAAAATCCCAAGGAGTACACAAAATCTATAAAGCTAATATTTAGCAAGGCCACAAGGATCCAAGATCAATATACAAAAATCAGTTGTATTTCTATATACTGAGAACAAACAGTCTAAAAATGAAATTAAGAAACAGTCATTCAGGGTGCCTTGGCTGGCTCAGTTGGTAGAGCATACAACTCTTGATCTCAGGGTTATAAGTTTGACCCCTACATTGGATGTAGAGATTGCTTAAAAATAAAATCTTAAAAAGAAAAAATAATTTCATTCATAGTATCTAAAAGAATAAAATAGTTGAGGATAAATTTAGTAAAGAAGTATAAGACTTTTACCATGAAAAGTATAAAACATTGCTAAGAGAAACTATAGATCTAAATAATATGGAGAAGCATTATATGTTCATGGTTTGGAAGACTTGTTATTGGCAAGATGGCAGTTCCCCCCAAAACTGATTTATTTAAAAAAATTTTTTTAATGATTTTTTATTTTTGAGAGAGAGAGACGGAGTGTGAGCAGGGGAGGGGCAGTGAGAAAGGGAGACACAGAATCTGAAGCAGGCTCTAAGCTCTAAGGTGTCAGCACAGAGTCTGATGGGGGGCTTGAACTCAAGAGCCATGAGATCATGAGCTGAGCCGAAGTTGGATACTTAACCAACTGAGCCACACAGGTGCCCCCAAATTGATTTATGAATTCAAAATGATTCCTGTCTAAATCCCAGCAAGTTTTTTTTAATAAGAAATTACAAGGTGATTCTAAAAATTCACAAAGAAATGCAGAAGACCTAGAATTTTAAAAGATCTAAGGTTGAAGACTCAGACTACCTCATATCAATAATTACTATAAATCTGTAGTAATCAGCAATATAGCACAAGAATAGGTGTAGTATTGGCACAAGTCTAGGCACATAGCCAATGGAACAATATTAAATATTTAGGGGCAAAGATCTTACATTTATTGTTAATTTATTTTCAACAAAGGTGCCAAGACAGTGGGTACAAGATAGTCTTTTCAGGGTGCCTGGTGGCACAGTCGGTTAAGTGTCCAACTTTGGCCCAGGTCATGATCTCCCAGTTTGTGAGTTCGAGCCTCACCTTGGGCTCTGTGCTGACAGTTCAAAGCCTGGGGTCTGCTTCAGACTCTGTGTTTCCCTCTTTCTCTTGCTCTGCCCCTCCCTGGTCACTCTCTGTATCTCTCTCCTTCAAACATAAATAAACGTTAAAAAATTTTTTTAAAATAGTGTTTTCAACAAATTGTGCCAGGACAGTTAGAAATCCACATGGAAAACAAAACGAAACAAAACAACCATCTAAATCCTCCCCTCAAACCACGCATAAAAGTGAACTTTGGTCATAGACCTAATCGGAAGAGCTAAAACTGTAGAACTCTCAGGAGAAATATAGAAGAAAATGTTTATACCTTTGGGTTAGGCAGAGTTCTGAGATATGACACCAAAAGCACAATCCATAAAAGAGAAAAATATATTTGACTTCATCAAAATTAAGAATTTTTGGTTTTTGAAAGATACTGTTAAGAGATTGAAAAGACAAGTTACAGACTTGGAGAAGATGTTTACAAATCATAAATCTGATAAAAGACTTGTTTTCAGAATAAACAGGGGACTCCTAAAATTCAATATTAATAAAAACCCAATTTTAAAGTGGGCAAACTATTCAAGTAGACATTTTGCCTAAGAATATATAGGGCAAAGAGGCACATGAAAAGGTGTTCAACTTTATTAGTCACTAGGAAGATGCAGTTCACAATATGAGATACCTCTGGAATTATATACTAAAATGGCTGTAAGTAAAAACACAGACAATACCAAGTGTTGACAAGGAAGTGGAGAAACTGAAACCCTCACAGAGTACTAGAGGGAGTATACAATGATACAGCCAGCCTTTTTGGAAAGTTTGCTAGTTTCTTGAAACGTTGAACATAAACTTACCAGCAATTTCTCTTCTAGGAATCTACCCAAGACAAATGAAAATCTATTTCTGTACAAAGGCATGTAAACAAATGATAGGACACTATTCATAATAGCCAAAAATCAGGAATAGCCAAATGTCTGTTAACTGGTGAATGAATAAAATAATTGTGGTAAATCCACACAGTGGATTATTATTCAGCAGTAAAAAGGAATAAAGTGCTGGTACATGCTACAGCACGAATAAGCCTCAGAATCATGTGAAGAGAAAAAATTCAGACACAAAAGGCCACATGTTGTATTTCTATGAAGTATGCAGAAAAGGTACATTTGCAGCACAAGAAATCAGACTGCAGGGCTGAGGTTGAGAGCGTAGCTTAACTGCAAATGGGCGCATGGGAACCGCTTGCAATGGGAGAAAGGTTCTAAAATTGGATTGGGTGGTGGTTGCCCAGCTCTGTCAATTTACAGAAAATACCCAATTGTACATTTAAAGTAGGCAGATTTTATGGTAGGTAATTTATATCTCAAAGCTATTTTTAAATGAATTTTCTCACTGTGTGTGTGTGTGTGTGTGCGCCCGCGCCCGCTTAAAAATTTGAGGGCTCTTCTAAAAGTGCATGCAACAGGGATTGATTTGTTTACCTTGTCACATAGGTGCTCTGACTTATGAATTTAATCATCTCTATCTCATAAGAATGACAGTTTTTAAGAGAAATACCTACATAACATGTCTGCCTTTGTTTCAGATCCATTCTTCCAACACCTTTTTGTGTTTCCCTTTTTTTAATAGTTTATTGTCAGGTTGGTTTCCATATAACACCCAGTGCTCATCCCACCAAGTGCCCTCCTCCATGCCCATCCCTCCCTTTCCCCTGTCCCCCCTCCATCAGCCCTCAGTTTGTTATCAACATTCAAGAGTCTCTCACGGTTTGCCTCCCTCCCTCTCCCCAACTATTTTTCCCCTTCTCCTCCCCCATGGTCCTCTGCTAAGTTCCTCCTAAACCCACCTATACGTGCAAACATATGGTAGCTGTCCTCCTCTGCCTGACTTATTTTGCTCAGCATAACACCCTCAAGGTCCATCCATGTTGCTACACATGGCCAGATTTCATCTTTGTGTTTCTCAGCTCCACACAAATGGTGTTTGATTTCGTCCTCAGTTTAAGTTCTGGTATTCATTCTGTCAGTGGTCCTGTCTTTGACACTGTTCTTTTCAGGGTAGTATTAACTTTTAGAAACCTCAGCATGGAACAGTCTTTATGTACTTTTAATGTCCTTTGTTAAAGCCTTTCAGGGGTACACAGTCTTATTTCTGAAATGCACCTTGGTTTTAATTATATGCTTATCTTTCCTTTGAAACTAGAATATGCTTCTCTGGGATCACTCTATGACTACATTAATAGTAACAGAAGTGAAGAGATGGACATGGATCACATTATGACCTGGGCCACTGATGTAGCCAAAGGTAATTAAGCTTCCTGTATTCTCGCAGAATTGGTGGGGCACTCTCTCATCCTGACGTGGTGACTCAAGGCAGAAGATTTGTTATTCTGTGTCTTTAGATGCTTTTTTTTCCCAGACTAACAGTACCAGGAATTCTGCAACTTTCTGTACAGATATTTTAATTGTATTTTGTATTTTAATTCAAGTATAGTTATTTAACATACAGTAGTCCATTCATTTCAGGTGTACAGTATAGTGATTCAACAATTCTATACATTACTCAGTGCTCATCAGGACTAGTGCAGTCCTTAATCCTCTTTACCTGTTTCACCCATCACCCCCACGCTCCCCTACAACCATCTTTTTATTCTCTATAGTTAACAGTCAGGATTTTTGGGTTGTCTCTCTCTTTTTCTTCTTTTTGTGTAGATATTTTAAGTCCCCTGCCTTTCCACTCCTGAATTCCTTTTCTCTCTTTCTTTCTTTCCCTAAAACCAAGTCCTGGCAAAATCCGTGGCTCCAGGGCTGCCATTTTTGCCACATTTTGTGACATTGTAACTGAGCAGCTTGCTTGATCAACACATTAGATGGGAAGATTATAATTCCGTTGTTCTGTAGGACTCCATTTAGACTTAGTATCCAGAAGACATGATTTATTATAGGATTAGTTCTACTCATTTTGTGTATATAATAATATGCTAAAAATAGTAACCACTTTCAAAAAAAGTTTTATTTGTCCTGCCATGTGAAAGCAATTCAGATTTTATTTTATATTTAATGTAAACTTGGAAATCACCCTTGGAAATGAAATATTTTTAATACACAAAACCCCTAAACAAGGTGCCCAGTTCTTTTTCCCTCATAAATTCCTGCATAGACTAATGCTTTCTAAGGCAGTTTAAATTCCATTTATTTTTATCTTTTCTTTTCCATTTTCCTAACCGAAGGCCTCTGAGTTTTATTTATAACTGTCAAAGTTGCTTTGGAAACAACTTAATCTAAATAATGAACACTGATAGTTACACTTGTATTCTAGCAACCCCTAGAAAGCAAGCATGTCCAAATTTTACCCAAATTTTACCCAGGCAGTTCACTTCTTTGCATCTTGCTTGTCTAAGCTCTATAAGCTTCTCTTTACAAAGCAAAGAAAAGGATATTTAGCACTCGGTAAGGAGAGCAACTCATACTTTGCTTTCACTGGGAAGTCACACAGTGATTTCCAAAAGTAATAGTCTTTCCTTTGGGGAATTATCTTGTCAGTTTTAAGTTTCATCAACACCTGCCAAATTCTTCAAATAGGGAAAGTGAAAAAAATTTTTTTTTAAATTTCATGCAAAATGCTGCTGCTGAACGGTACTTCATTACCTTATAAGAATAATAAGCTCTTTGTTTAGGATGGGGTACTTAAGGCTTTGGCTGTGTTAATTAACTTAATTGTGTATTCATGCATCAGGCATTTCAAATCAGCCTTAAATTTTGGCATCCTTCAAGATGTTTTCCTGTAACATCCTCGTCACTTCTGTATGTGTCAGTAGTGCACAGGAACCACCTGTTTGTAAGCAGGGTGGTGTGCTATTTCGGGAAACCGCCTGAAGCATTGTGGACACACACTCACATAAATGTAAATGCATATACAGGCAGTCTCTGGCTTAAAGCACTTCACCTTAAAGATATTTGCATTTAGGGTGCTCAGCCAATTACACTCATGTTATTACTTAATGGCACTTAGGATGGATACACAGCAAACAAATCAACTGACATCAGTCACTCGGCTTCCTGCTGTGCACATGCCACTTAAGCTTCTCTGGCCCTCAGCCTGTGAACCTCTTCCCTCCGGCCCTTTCCCGCATAGTCCCTGTCGGAGGGGCAAGTCCATTGGCTCCGGATCAGCTCAGTCATCCCTGGGGTTTCTCAAGACTGCTGGCTCCGAAGGACAAAGGAGAGAAAGAGCAGGGCTAATTAAGTAGTAGACTGGAGCTCCAGGGACGGAGTAGGGATGGAGGGAATGAGAGGAGACGGGGACTGAGTGCCAGACTGCAGAGTAAGGAAATCACATTTTCATGGCTGGTGAGTTGCTCTAAAAGGCAAGTTCTAATGTGTTTGGTCTCAGGTGAGAAGATTGAGGCAGAGAAGAGACTTGTTTATTTATGGTCCCAAGTAATACTTGATATTTAAAATGGCCTATAAAAGGAAGAAGAAATTCGTGCTTTCAGAATGACTTCAGTTCTGTCTGGTAAAGCTCTGCACAGAACTTGGAGATTAAAAGGAGGCCTTGATTTTTGTTGATTCCATTTCAAATTCAGCTATGTAGCTTTCAGTTTGACCATGATTGAAGACGCCAAAGCAACAAGATGTTGAGAAATCAAAGAATGAATAATTCTCTTCAAATAAGAGTTGATTCATGCATTTTGAAGCAGGCATTGCTTAACGTTACTGCTGACAGAATACCTTCTCAAAGCCAAAAAGCAAAAAAAAAAAAAAAAAAAAAAAAACTCTCTTCCCTGAGGGGGA
>NW_027551572.1:7095000-7225216 GCF_008692635.1 Crocuta crocuta
AAGCCTCTCCTCGCTGAGTGGGAAGGGAAACGGAGGGCCGACCAACAAGTAGGTGTGAAACTGCTGCATGTCACTCACCAGTGTGTAAAGGGAATGATCAAAGCAGGTGGGCCTGGATCCAGTCTCATAATGGTCCTCCCTGATTCCATATCTCCCCTGATTAACACCAGTCACTTCTTCAGGAACTCCGAATCTTAAATCTATGGTGGCATTTCTCAGCCTTCTTCATTGTTCACAATAAAAGTAAGGCTGAAGTATGGATGGCTCTATAAAAACAAATTAAAGAGAATTTTATAGGATTGTGATTACTACTGTGTTTATGCACACTAAGTATCTTGCAAATGTACATGTATGTTATACACATACACAAATAATTTATAGTATTTTTTTCCTCAAAATATCTGCCATAAGGAATAAAATGCCTATATTTAAAGCTTTTATGTTGTTTTTTGAAATCATTACTTGTCAGCTGGTATAGAAACCATGTAGCCCCACCTCTAATGGTAATTAAACAGATTCTACCTGCATTTGGTTCTTAAAGCAAGAAAGAGGTATGAAATTCAGTCCTAAAAGTTATTAAAAGTTATCCGAATGGTAGCTATTTTATTTTCAGTTTGTAGTATGTAGAATGTCATGTTAGAGGAACACTCTCCTGGATCCTAGCTCTAGCTGTTTAAGATAGCTAAAATCACTGAGACTTCTGTTAAACTTGACCCTTTCCAGGAGTATCTTTATATCACAGGAGTTTAAATTTTAAATTTTTCTTTGTTCTNGAGATTCTACCTGCATTTGGTTCTTAAAGCAAGAGGTATGAAATTCAGTCCTAAAAGTTATTAAGTTATCCGAATGGTAGCTATTTTATTTTCAGTTTGTAGTATGTAGAATGTCATGTTAGAGGAACACTCTCCTGGATCCTAGCTCTAGCTGTTTAAGATAGCTAAAATCACTGAGACTTCTGTTAAACTTGACCCTTTCCAGGAGTATCTTTATATCACAGGAGTTTAAATTTTAAATTTTTCTTTGTTCTCGCATGACTCTTCAATATTTAATAATCAGAATGGTAGAAAAATAATAGATTATTTTAAAAATTAGCCTTTATAAAATTGAAATTTTCTGGTATACTTAAAAAAAGAACCAAAGCCTACTTATCATGTGTAAATGGATAATTCATTAACAAAAGGAGCTTGTTTGATTGTGGTGGTAGGGAAACTGTTTCTTCCATTATTTAGAAAAGACATTGCAAAGGAAAGGGAAAGGAAATACTATATTTCAATAGAAAATGTTATTTTTCTTTATTCTAAGGGGGTAGATAGTACATAAATACAGAGAAAGAGTCAAATACTACCAAGAGGATAACTGTGAAGTATGTATCTTTTAAAGTCTAATTTAAAAAAATAAAATTTTTTATTAAAAATAATAAACCTGTACTTTTTACATAAGCATTCAGTTTACTGGAGTAACTTGATTTACATTCTAAATATGTTGGAGAGAATTTGGCAGTGCATTTAAATATAGATTATCCCAAAGATTCTTCTTTGTAAAAAGAATTAAATATTTTGTAACTACTGTAAATTTCTGTATCTGAGGATCATAAAATCGTTTATCAACCACAACTAATGAATCCACCCAATTCTCCCCACCCATACCCCACCCCCACTCCCAGGGGCTTAGTGGAGTGAGTAGTGAAAAAATAAACCAAGCTGCAGACATCCAGATGAAAACTGAAAACCTAGGTCAGAACTTTGGCTTATTTAGAAGGCAACTGGTAGTGGAATACCTTAGTCATTGGAGCACTTCTTCTGGTTATAACTGTGCTATTTTTGTGCAGACTCCAGAAAATTAAGGTTTCCTTGTTAGGTATTATAAGAAGCTGGCTTTACCCACAATCAGATTCCAGCTCCTAAGAGATTAAAGCACATAAACCTTCTTTAGCATACAAATTTTCCTGATGTAGATATATCCTGTCTTGGCTAATCATGTAAGAACAGAACACATGGACTTGGTTTCTGCTGTTGAATCCTCTGCAAAAATATGAAATACTGATGTTGGAAAATAGAAAGTTAATACTGATGCAGTGTTAAAAAATGGTATTAATGGGCCTTTCTTCCTTCTTGTATGAAAAGGAATGCACTATTTACATATGGAGGCGCCTGTCAAAGTGATTCACAGAGATCTGAAGTCAAGAAATGGTAATGTAGCCATATGTTTTATTTTACCTATTTTATTATGAAATCCGTGCACCTTGCTATAGAAGTAGGCTCATGTTTTTCAGATCTTTTGTACCCTGATGTTTTAACTCATCACTGATACCATGAAAATCTTTCCAGTGTTTGTAAATACCAAAATTCTTTATTTTATCTTAAGAAGCTGCATAGTATTCCATTGTATGAATAGCACAGAATGTGGACATCTTGGGTTGTTTACATTTTTTTCTATGATGAAAAATGTTGAGCTCGATACTTCTCAGCAAAAATTTTCAACACATCCTTAATTATTTCTCTAGAATACTTTTCTAAAAGAGGTGTTGCTGGATCAAAGCATGTAGTCCTACACTTCTAGTCTTCTATTTTTAGATGGTTCTCTGTAGTAGCAGTTTTGAGTTTTGTTCTTGTTACTTCTGAATTATTTGGTGTAAACTTTCTGTGTTCATCATATTACCTGGAGTAGTGCCCAAAAATGATCAACACATTTCAGAGTTTGGAAAGCAAAGGCTTTCTTTTCTCTTCTTTTCTTCTGTGCTCTCCAAAGTTTGTTTATGATCCTGTGTTTTATGATTTAAAAAGTGAGTAGGGCCATCTGGATGGTTCAGCCGGTTGAGCTTCAAGACTCTTGATTTCAAATGAGGTCATGATCCCAGGGTTGTGGGATGGAGCCCCATGTTGGGCTTTACATTGAATAAGGAGCCTGCTTGAGAGTCTCTCTTGCCTTCTGCCCCTCCCCCACTCATGCACACACACATGTTCTCTCTCTCTAAAAAATAAAAAAAGTGTAAAAAAAAAAGTGAGCATTTTATTTTTTTAATGTTTTTTTTTTTTTTTGAGAGAGAGAGAGAGCGTGAGAGCGAGAGCACGAGCAGGGGAAATTGAGAGAGAGAAGGAGACACAGAATCTGAAACAGGCTCCAGGCTCTGAGCTGGCTGTCAGCACAGAGCCCGACGCGGGGCTTGAACCCACAAACTGCGAGATCATGACCTGAGCCAAAATCAGACGCTTAACCGACTGAGCCACCCAGGCACCCTGAAAGTGAGCATTTTAAAATGACTTGCAGGATTAGGTATTATTCCCTTTAAGTAGGAGAGGTAATAGAATGCTTCTTCTGTTACATCACTTGGAAGCTAATGGATAAAGGCCGGGAGTGGGATTATTTAGTTGGCCCACACCAGCTAAAGTAAACATGAGAGGTTGTTACTAAAAACAAAAACCTTGCTATCACTTCATTTCCATGTGTTAATTATTTACATGCTTTCCGAATGATTCTTCTAAATAGGGAGGAGAACTGTTTAATTTTTAAAAATCTTTAAATCACTGTAGTTAAAATGGGTGTATCTAAGAATGCGATCCTTGCAATGGGCACTCAGAGGAAGAGATGCAGGGGATGGGCCAGACTGTGGGGGCTCCGGGACTGTGAGGTTTGTCGTGGCGGAGAAAGACAAGTTCTTGGCAGCTACCACTCATCTACTAGTCCAGGTTGGACCACAGGCTTGACCCTGGCTGTTCTTCCCTTTGTTTAGGTCACCTCTTATCCTCTTATCCTTTGGCTCCTCGTAGACAAACTTCCTGGAGCTAAATGCTTTTGAGAGAAGGTGGCTAACAGGAAGTTGTTAAGAAATCATTTCACTCTAGTAGGACGTATCAGAGTCTTATGCTTGTAGATTTTTAGTTCATGCTCAGAATTTCATTCTAACAAGTTATTTGACTTCTGTTTTTTTAATCTGCTTTATCAGTATGTCCTGACATCTCATCAGATGACAGTGATTAAACTTTGGATTTATCCATGACCTCATTATGAAAACTAAGTAACAACAGAGACTGTCCTGATTTTTTACCAGTCACAATTTTTGCAGTTATCTTGATGGGAAAGCAACATACACATTGCAACAATATTGACCTAACTTTTAGCAGTTTTTTTCTGAAACAGGGCATAGCAAGACACTTCCATGTTATACCTTTTTAATGTTAGGTTTGTTTGTTTGTTTTTAATTAAGTGCTTGATAATGAGAAAAAAAGCAAGAGAGGTATTTTAAAGAGTAACGGAATATGGTATTAACAATATATATTATTTTTTTATTTGAAAAACTCATAGCTTGTATATGGTATCACATTTACCCTTAGGCTATCTCATGCAAAGAGTATTTTTCCCACTTATCAAGGTCACTAGTAACAGCTAGTAAGTATTGATCAGCTACCATGTTTAGGGCGCTGTGTGGCTTACAAAAGAAATACCAGAACAGTTCTTAAAGGTCTACCTTGGGCCTTCTTGCCTCTTATGCTCTTATTCACCCACTCCCATAAAAATCCCATTTGTGCCTTAACGCTCCTAACAGACCTCAGCTTCAGAATCACGTGTCTGTCTGCTTACTGGGAGTGGCCACACAGACCTTCATCTGACTCGAACATGTATTGTGTCCACATGGATTTTTTCATCTCCTCTCTACCCACTAAAAAGTTACTGCTGCGCTCCCTTTCTCTGTGAATGGCAGTGCCATTTGCCTAACCCAGAAATGAGGTGAAAAGAACAGTTTGAGTGTAGAGCTCCTGTTCTAACCATTGTACTGGATTGCCTCTTTATTTGATTTTATCCTTGAGCCCTCCCTCCCCGCCCTGCGGTCTCATTATTCAGGCCTAGCTGATTGGGCCTCCTAAGTGTTTCTTGAGTCGGTCCACTTCTCTCCTGTTCTGTGCTACAGCCTTTGTACGGGCATCCTCACGTCTGTCCTGGACATGTGCATGTGCACAGCGGTCGCCGTGCCTCCCGTTCTCTTCTCTCATATGCTCTCCCCGCCGCATGTTTGACCATTTCAGTTCTCTGGTTAAAATTGTTCAGTGGCCTTCCATTTCTCACAAAGGTTCTTCCAGAGCAGGCCCCTGCCTTCCAAAGTTGCGTGCCCTTCCCTCTGCTCCTGACCTTCCACAGGGCTCTTTTTTCTACCCAAGAATGTGCTTTCCCCCTGCAGTGCCCCTCTGTCTGGTTAATCCCAGCTTGTTCTTCAGGGCTTCACGTAAGCACCATTTCTTCCAGAAATTTTTCTCCGACTTCCTTAGATACCCCTGCTCTTTGGTTCTGAGGCAGTCTCTATTTATCTCTCATCATAGAATTTAGCCCACTGAATTATATACATTTTAAATTAAAATTTTTAATTCCAGCATAAATAACAGACGGTATATTAGCTTCAGGTGTCATCCCACTTGATTATAGTTTCAGTGTATCTCCCATCGAAGTGTAAGCTCCATAGGAGCACAGAAAGGCCAGTCTTGTTCATCTTCCTCTTCCAGACCACAGTCCATGGTCTTGCCCATAGTAGGTGCTCAGCAAAGAGCTATTCAGAATGTGTGAATAAGTGAATGAATGAGTTCTGTCCCTGCCTTCAAGAAAAGTATTCTTCATTTGAGAGCATAAAATACATACCATGAAGTAATAATGCTGATGACTTCCCCAGTATCGTGCTGGCAGTGTGGTGGCAGAGCCCGGGTAACAAGTTCGGCTCTGCTAACCCTAATTAAAGCATGCTGGTTTTACTGGACAGTGTGACGTTTGATGTAAACAAATGTTTTGAAAGCCTTTTTCATCAGCACCTCAAGGAATTAGATTTTTGTTCTTGTTTTAATGCCAGCTCCTTTTGGCAAAATCTTCGATGCAGTGAATACTTCAGTTTTACCTTTCATATGCCATATGGGAGATAGAAGTAGAAGTTTATGGGTTTTTTTTCTTCCAGTATAAGGTGACTCAGACAAATTAGATGATTATCATAATTTTTCTTTCTTTCTTTTTTTTTAGTTGTTATAGCTGCTGATGGGGTATTGAAGGTAGGACTGTTTCTTTTCATTTTCTTCAAAAGTATTTCTAAACTTCAGTTGTAGGTTTTTGTGACCGATAAATCTTTTATTAATCAGTAGTAGAAGGTTGATACTTGTTTCTCTTTTCTCAGATATGCGATTTTGGTGCCTCTCGGTTCCATAATCATACAACACACATGTCGTTGGTTGGAACTTTCCCGTGGATGGCCCCAGAAGTTATCCAAAGTCTCCCTGTGTCTGAAACTTGTGACACATATTCCTATGGTGTGGTGAGTTCATTTCTCATCTTTTGCTGCCCAAGGCAATACGAACAGCAAACACCTACAGAGGGGAGACCACACTTTAACACAGTGGCACTCTGCTTCCTGCTGGAACGCCTAGAGCAGTGGCCGCAGAGAGCATGCTTTCCAGTCGCTAGGATGTTCACTGGGATCACTTTTATGCATGTGAGTTATTGTGTCCTGTGTTAAGAAGAAACCAGTGCTACTTCCGAAAAGTGAATTGGATGGACCCTAAAGTCACGTGGGGCCTGATGCACTCCCGGGAAGAGTGCTTCCCTGGGCCGGACACCTGACTGTGCGATGTCTGTGTCAGTCAGTGGGGACATGGGTCATTTGGAACAGGACTTCATGGTAATAAGTTACTCAGAACACACCAATAGATCTGCCACATGAGTTCATTAACAGGAGATTTTTGAATGTCATCTATTAAGCTGATTGGTGAGTTTCTGGAGAGTATAGAAGAAAAGGTACTTAGCTTTTAGTACGCGGCCTTGCCCATGCCTGCTGCAAGTCTTATATAGTGCGACTCTCTGAAACATGAATCAAAGGTACCATGTAGAAGTCACAACAGAGCAGCGCAGTTACGAGAACAGAATCATGTGGGGGTGGGGGATACTCGGGGAATGGAGACCACAGGAAGGGTTCCCTTAAGGAGCAGAAGCTTTTGGAGGAGATTTGAGGTGGATCATTCTTAATGAATAAGCAGAGAGAAAGAAGGAAGTGGAATAGGGGGAACCGTGGGATGGTAGGGGGAGAAGGGAGGGTGGTTCTTTGGTAGTGCAAGGAATTCATTTGTTGCTTGTTTTTTAAGTTTATTTATTTATTTTGAGAGAGAAAGAGAGAGTATGAGAGTAAGCAGGGGGAGGGGCAGAGAGAAAAGGAGAAAGAGAATCTCAAGCAGACTCTGCTGTCAGCGCAGAGCCCTACGTGGGGCTTGAACCCACAAACTGAGATCATGACCTGAGCTGAAGTCAGGAGTTGATCTCTCAACCAACTGTGCCACCCAGGCGTGCCCTTGTTGCCCCTTTTTAAGGTAAGTTTTTTTTTTTTTTTTTTACCCCTAACAATACTGTGTATCTTTTTAAAAGTCTAAAGTAGTATTTGTGACTCCTTCTCTTTGGGTCTCAGGCCCTAACTGTAGTGCCTCTATATTCATATTATTCCTCCTAAAAGGACATTTTCCTAGTAACAGGAAAAGCAGCAGACTAATCTTGGCCCAAATCAACATGCCTCTTCTTCCCAAACATATGATTCAACTGCAAGTGGCAGCTGATGGCCCAAGAGGACACCAGCATTGTCAGATGTTTCCCTGTTTCTTTAGAGGCCATCAGTCTCTTCAGTATTTACTGCTGCTGGCTTCATTACCTAAGTTTTGGGCTTGTTTTCATTGGTAAGCTTTTTCTAAATTATGATATATCTTAGGTACACCAAATTTATTCAATATAATAGAAATGAATTTTGTTGGCTATTGGAAAAGGCATAACAAGAATGAAATACATGTTTTTGACAAAAGGCTAGAATTTTAAAGGCTAAAAGACAACAGTTGCTTCAGGCTAAATATCTCATTTCCCTCAATTCTGGTTGTTTTCAAGAATGAAGGCGAAAGGGGCGCCCGGGTGGCTTAGTCAGTTAAGTGTCTGACTTTAGCTCAGGTCATGATATCATGGTTCATGGGTTCAGGCCCTCACATTGGGCTCTGTGCTGACAGCTCAGAGCCTAGAGCCCGCTTCGGATTCTGTGTCTCCCTCTCTCTCTCTGCCGCTCCTCTGTGTTTGCTTGCACTCTTTCTCTCTCAGAAATAAACATTTAAAAAAAAAAAAAAGAATGAAGGCTATAAACTATTGTAGACAGTGACCAAATAAGTCTCACTGAAAGATGAGGGAAAAAAATACAAGTTCCTGAAGAGACTAGATTCTAAAATGGGTTCCCTATGTCAAAAGTGATTACATTCTGACCATCTTACAAATCATCTGCTGGCAAGTCCGAAAATGAGGGAATTTGTTGCAATTGCAAACTTTTCATGAGATCATTTTCTCTTAGGAAGTTCTGTTCCTTCATTTTTAAGCAATAATGTATTTTTATGTGTGTCAGGCACTGTGCTAGGCAGTGACATAGGGTATTTTAAATTGTACTTCACCTGCTTGTTGGGACCAGTGTCTTGTTCATCCCGTGGAGCAGGAGCCAGTAAACTTTTTCCTGTACAGGGCTTGATAGTAAATATTTTAGATTTTAAGGGCCGCTTATAATTTCTATTGTGTATACTTTTGTTTTTTTACAATCTTTGACAAATATGAAACCTACTCCTCATTGTGCAGCAGGCCGTGGTTCATTCACAGACTCCTCTGTGGAGCAAGAGGAAGGAGAAGGGAAGCACCATGGTGGGAATGGGTCCTAGTGTCAGCAAGAGACACTTGCCTGGGTATATAGACATATACACACACGTCTGTGGTTATGGTGTTTAACTTAGTTGTGCACATTTATAGGAACTCGAAGACTTTTGAGGCTCATTTTGGCACTCCCCAAGCACTTGTACAGCACTTTTAAAATTCTCCCCAAGTCTGGGACTTTCCCTGTCTCAGAAATATTTGCTCTGAAAGACAGCTCTGAGTTACCTATAGAGTAAATTTTTGGTTTCGGTATTACAAAACATTTATGAAAACAAACCTCACACCACCTCCTTCCAAAACCTTACAGTTGCCAGGGGCTTTTGTGTGAAATGCACACCCACTGCGTTTTCTGAGCTGAAATGGAATCTCCGTTCCAGTAACCACGAATCTGTTCATTTTCACACACAAACTATCAAAGATAGTGGTGCCTTCTGTTTGCAGTGCTTAGGTTTTTCTTCCCCTGTATCTTTTTAAATCCCTTTCACTTATTCCTCACTGACTCCCTCATGTTAAACATAGTTTGAATCAATCTTTCTGAGTCTGCAAATGTTGTTTATTTTATTAAAAAGCTTTTCCGTCACGTGATTGCGCACTACTTTTTTTTTAGTAGGTGGGCCTGAACATTTCTTGTGGCGAATAAGGGTTTCTGTGTACTTGTTTACAGACCCTTCCTTTGTTTTGTTTTGAGGAATTTAACAAACGCTTAACAGATCATTCTATCAAGTAATTTATAGCATACCTGATAGCCGGTTGCCGAACGTTTCCAGTGTTGCTCTATATTTACACACCAGATGTGCTCTATATTTACACACCAGATGCTGCACCTCAGAACCTGTGTGTCCCAGTCACATGTTTCTGAATATCAAGTCTACGTTCATGACAGAGACCTCTTTTGACTGGTGGAAACAAAAAATGCCTTTTTGGTGATGAATCTGTTTGTTTTAAAACATTATCTTAAAGAGAGGTTTACTCAGAACTCTGCTTATCCTCACCCATAGCTGTATCAACAGAATTCCATTCAGAAAATTGCACCTAACACTAACTTAATTATAAATGAGAATTCAAGATTTTATTTAATTCCAACTCCTTCCCATTCTGTTTTTGATAAACACCATTTAGTGAAAGAAATGGTACGAGGCATGCTTTTCAGAGCTTTTATGTTTAAGGAATCACAGGTGTTTTTAAAAATGAAGAAAACATTACATGGTCAGAGTGGTTATTACCTAAGAGCAGTAGCGAATGGTTGTTAAGGGGGGAGGGGGGGCATGTTAGTTTTAGAAGTTCATAGTGAATAGACTTTGAAAGAGATACCTAGCTAGGAAAGCCAGGTGGTTATTTAGAACTTTTGATCTCCTTTCAAAAATGAGTAGCCAGGACCATGTGTCATTATAGTATCTCTTTGCACAAAATAGAATTCCCATAGTTCACTGAAAATCCATCCTGTTCATTGAGCCCTGACACACATACATACATAGCAGTCACATACAGGTGAGTAAAACCATAAGAAAAGAGTTGTCCTTTTTCGAAATCCACCTAAAAAAAAAACAACACATTAATAGGTTTTTGCTTTTCATTTTTCTATTTTTTCAGACTTGCTATAAGAACTTAGCCCCCAGTATCGTCCAAGTCCCTGGCCCTCCGAAGGGCAGCTTGATAAACCCATGTGGCTTCCTACCACGTGGCAACACTACCCAGCCTGGTACAGCCTTAAAATAAATGTGCCACAAACACCTGACATGGATCTTGTGGTCCTTGCTTCTAAGCTGACAGACTTTGCTAGACAGGCGATTGTTTCTGTCTCCATTTTCCAAGAAAGGAGATTGTGCTACCCACCTTAGGATGATTTCTCTTGAAGGAGCAGACAAGAGGAGTGTGTAGTATGTTATCTACAAAAAAAGAAAAGACTGAAGGAAAGCAAAAATCATTGAAAGAACAAGCCTTCTGAGAACGCAAGGCCTAGCCACTCTTTAAAAACAAAGCTCTCCTAATGACAGTGCAGACAGGATTAGTTTCTCAGACGCTTCTGAGCCAGAACCACTGTTTGAAAATAGAGTGGCTTAAGAGGGAGCATCAGTGCCTCACTTGTCTATGAGCCCTGTTCCAAAACAAGCCCGGCTCAGGTAATGGATTTCCATTGTTTGTAGAAGAAAAGGCAGGAAAAGTACACAGCCTTGTCCAAGTTTCTCTGCAAGCTGAAAATAGAAAAATTTCCTTGTGAGCACAGTTTAAACGTGAGCACGTCTCAATATAGAATGAGTTGGAAAGTATTTTTAAGGGGAAAGATCACAATACTGTTTGGCCTGCATTCCCATCACTGGTATTTTCAGGCATAGTTTAATATATTTTTAGACCTCCAAATGACTTCCTCCACAGAGGACTTTTTTGTGCCAAACGTCATTGTGTTTCATGTAGAAACAGCTGTTGTCCTATATCATAGCACCAATGTTTTGATACATTCCTACACCTGGTGAATTAGTGACAGTGCATTGTGGCAGGTGCTGGTGGCGGACTTCACCTAAAGAGCCCAGCGGCTCACGGCGCCCTGTCTGTATCCCACACGTGTATGGCTGTCACGAGGACCCTCAGCTGCAAGAGCGCTTCCGAGATACAGAGAGGGGCTAGAATGAAACTCTTATGTTTCTAGTGTTAGAACTTTTGGAAGAAACACAACTCAGATCTTTGTAGATTTTGGCTATTTTCCAACTAAATATTTTGGAACAAAGAAGCACAGAGATCTTTTTCTGTATTATTTCCCAAGCTCTTGGTTTTGCATTTTACCTCATGCAACCCAGTTAACCTTCACATGTGCCCCTGTGCAATGGGTTGTGCGTGCAGGCCACGCTCAGAAAATGGGGTGCAAGACTGCTTCCCTGGACATTTTGGGTCTGGACCACTTGATTTATTTGAAGTTGGTTCACTGCACCCTTCTCCTGAAGAAGGCGAGATCCTTCCATTTACTTGCTATTCATATCCCTTCCCCTCTGCAACCTCAACACCAATGGAGTGGTAATGGCACTGAATGGAGGGGCTTCATTTCCTGCTTGTCCCCTTCCCCTGTGCAGGCGGGGTCCCAGGGGTGATTGCATACCTGTTTTGGTCCTCCTCAGCTTCCTTTACTTACAGTGCTTGGCAAGACTCGTCCCCTTCTGGGATGCCCCTTACCTTTTCCTAATCACTTCTGCGACTCAAATAGAATTATTCAGCAGCTCTTCTAAAGAAGTACCTTACACACTTGATTAAAAGCCCAAAGAGGCTGCAGTGAATTTTTTTTCTCCTGCTTGAGCAGCATCTGCCGATTTCCCTGATTTTCCTGCTAATTATCTTCATATTAGCTGGAGTTCATTTAACACATTCTGATTCGAATATGACTGAGCACTGGCTGAGGAAACAGTGGATATATAGAGTTAAAAGGTTTGTGGGACCTGCTTGAATAGAGTAGAGGTCCTCAGTCAACATTCTTACTTAGAGACGGCTTTTTTGTTTTTGTTTTTAGAACAAGAGAAATATAAATTAAAACCAAATTCATTTACTTCTCCTCTCTGCCATGGGTCCACACCTGCAACATGGCTTGTCACGTTCTCTCTCATACTGCAGCCTTCTCTTCTCTAGGGTTGCGTCAGGTTAAGAGCTTGACCTTCAGGGCAAGGCAGCAAGTTCATATTCTGTTCTGCCCCTTGATAGCAGGGTGTCTTTGGGCAAGTTTAACTTTCTTAGGCCTTAGTTTCCTCATCTACAAGATGAGGATAATATCTACTCGATGGGATTTATGTTAATCATGGTAACACGTGTAAAGGGTTCAACAGAGCATCTGAAACATGATCGCTCAATAAGTGATAGTGGTGGTCATGATGATTACTGATAAAATTATAATTGTTTTTTGCATGTCACCAAATGTTGGTAGACTCAGATTTTGATGCTCATTTGTGTAAATGGAGAAAGTTACCTGAATATACAAGTCTCCGTTACTTAGTATTTTAAATGAAACCCAAAACATTGGCTGTTTTCAGCATTCCCAGCATCAGTTTGCTTTCTTTGGGCATTCCAGTACAGATTTATTAATCATGTTGAACTCACAGATTGCAGAGAGATGAACACACACATAAATTCACATATATACATACACGCACACACACTCATCCTATATGTATGAACATAAAGTATTTATTACATTTTAGAATATATGATAAATGATGTTATAGGTGGAAGAAAATTCCTTAGACTGACTCATTATGAGAGAGCTTTCTCCAAAAACACAAAATTTAAATGTTACAGTTTTGCCAAGTACCTACTATTATGGGGTAAAGGGCTTAGCCAGTGATTTGGATTTAGGGCTATTTTTTTTTTTTTATCAGACCATTACTGAACCTTTAAAAATACAGTTGAATTCCCAGTTATTGTCTTATGGAGAAATTTATCGGCAGTTGAAGGTGGAAAGAGTTTGACTAACAAAATATAAAATCTGATTTGTGGGAATCTGTAAGAATTCTCATAACTTACAAGATAAATTATGTAGGCCCATTGGTTTCATAAAATTTTAAGTCTGGCTCTAAATGTTCTGATTTCTAAACTAGCTTTTTTCTTTATAAAAATGAATTAAAAATGCGTATATGTGTATATATAAAAGCATATATATATGTGTGTGTGTGTATATGAATATATATGTTTTGTGCAAGTTTCTACAGGTGGAGTTGGTTTTTGCCTGGTAATTGGATACAGTTAAATGTTAGATAAAGTTTCACTAATACACCAAAAATATAAAGTACAAGAATAAAAATTCCATTTTCTTTTTGTTCCAGGTTCTCTGGGAGATGCTAACAAGGGAGGTCCCCTTTAAAGGTTTGGAAGGATTACAAGTAGCTTGGCTTGTAGTGGAAAAAAACGAGGTAAGACTACGATTCTCCATTCAGGTACATAGATCAGAAAACAGTATTGGGGTTTTGCAAAAGACTTTTTCATCTTCTTCAAATTGAAAGTAAGTTCACGCTTATGGAAAGATTAGCAGTAGGAGCTAACACAAAGGGTCAAAGTGATGTTATTCCTCATGAATGGACCCTTTACATCTAATTGTTGCAGCTTCACGTCGTGATGCTGTAGATCAAAAATTGTACAAGTACTGTACTAGTTTCTCAGTCTCAATTGTAAAACCTGGGGGTTTGTTCTTAGTGATGAAAGAAGCCATTGCGTCCAAGGTAGGGGAACAGTTTAACTCCATCTCCTGCGTTTAGGACATCTTTTTTACTGGCCGGGAGTTGATATATCTGTAAGAGACCTTCAGCTACTTCAACTTACCTCTCCCAGCAGGAGTCACTATAGTACAAGAAACTGTCGCTTAGATGAGAATTTCAAAAATAAAAGAAGAAAAAATAGTTTCAAAAAAGGGAAAAATTACAGTTTTGCCACCTACGTTGAACACTACATTGAAGATGAGCTCCTCACTGGAATTGGCGAGGCAGTGGCATAACTGTTCCCTTCTTCATGCAGAGCCTTTCCATTTCAAAAGAACTTCAGTGGCGTAAACACCGTTTGTGCTGTGTCCCCAGCCTCGCTTTTCTTCTTCCCACAAATTGAGGCTTTCAGTTAGTTGGACCTATGAGCCTACATCAGAGAACGTGGTACATTCATATCAAAGAGAGCAACTACATTTTGAAAGGTTTAAAATTGTGACTGAAATGCACAGGCATGGAAATCCTCAGCATAAGGATGAAGCGTCCAATATCAAGGTACTAGGAGAACTTAGATCAAGTAATGGAAGCATGCAGTTGTCTTTGCAATGCAAAACCACCTTATTTCACAAACCTTCATTCCCAGACCTTATCTGTGCCCTTCACAGAAGGTAAGAGTGTACTCTTAGGGTAAAATAATTTGCAAAAAGCTGACTGTATAGAGATATTCCCTTTTTAATGCTTTAAAAGAATTGGATTGATTTGCTCCCCATGTGAGTGCAGGAACAGA
This sequence comes from Crocuta crocuta, assembly GCF_008692635.1. Taxonomy (NCBI): domain Eukaryota; kingdom Metazoa; phylum Chordata; class Mammalia; order Carnivora; family Hyaenidae; genus Crocuta; species Crocuta crocuta. The sequence goes on from NW_027551572.1 coordinate 7,109,635, forward strand.
CTAGATTAACCAAAAAGCTGCTATTGACGAAGAGAAACCAAGTTTCCATAGTTTAGATCACATAACCCAGCTACCTTATTAATTTGTCTTCCTGAGCTATTGAGAACAGATGAAATGTTCATGATAGCTGAACTTGACGAGAGAGAGCTGCCAATTTAAGAAAAAGGAAAAGGAGTTATATTCAAGAACGTGTCTTGCTCAGCATTTCACAGGAGCTGTTCTGTTTTAATTAAATGTCATGGTTATTCCTGGTGTGCTATTAAATCAGACCTCGTACATAGAATAACTGATATTTTCATGATAGGAGAACCCATTTGTCTCTGTTCTGTTTCTTTTGCCAGTGAGGTGATTAGATGTTTGGTTCTGGGGTTGCAAATGAGAGTGAAGAAAATTATTGACCCGATGTTGACTTTGGAGCAGAACACTCAATGTAATTTATTTCCCTCTACGTGGTTCCAAGATAAACTAGAATTAAGTTTTTTGAAAGCCAACTGGGCCCTCTAAATATATAAGAAAAACTAATTAATATTTAAAAATAGTATTTCATCTAAAGGATGGCAGAAGAGGTATGAATCTGAAGCACTTTTTAAAACATTGGAATCTCCATCAAGGATTATTAAAGCTGATGAGAAAAATGGATTTAGAAACTGCCTTTGGATAGCTGGCCTGAGGGCTGAGAGCCGCCCATAATCTTCACAACCTCCCCAACATGTACAGGAGGAGGCTATCTCCCCCCTTTCCCTGAGGGACTCCCTAGAGTAGACTGCACTGTTTTATCCATGGTGTGACACGATGCCAGCTAATAACGGGTGGAGACTCCTCAGATCCCTCCCATTCTATACATAGAACAGCAAGTGGAAAGAACCCCCATACGCCGAGACAAGTTTTCTCAACTTTCCACTAAACTTAAGGAAAATTGGGTATTAGGAGGATCTGTCTACTCTAATCCTACATATTTGTCAAAAATACGGAAGTTCAGCTGTAATTTCCATTGTCCTCATTCATGAAGGAGTCTTCATTTCATCTCATAAACGTAGACACTTATCACCAAAACTGATTCTATTGACATAACATTAAAATAATTGCCAGTTCTCAACTGTAGAGAGCACGCTGAGGGTTGCTGGAGGAGGGGATGGGCCACACAGGTGATGGATATTAAGGAGGCCGCTTCTTGTGATGAGCACCAGGTGTTCTATGTAAGTGCTGAATCACTAAATCCTACCTGAAACTAATAGTATGCTATACGTTAACTACCTGGATGGGATTTAAATAAAAACTTTAGAAAATTTTGCTAAGGATTTATTTCATTTCATATTAAAATTGAGACTTTGATTTAAATATAATTTCCAAAATCCTTTCAACTTCTCATTATTTGATTTCATTTATTTTTACTTTGGAATACCTTGGGTACTTGAAAAGAGCAAGTTGTATTTTTTTTTTAACGGGCCTCATTTAAGTAAAGAATGATGTGTTGGGGCGCCTGGGTGGCTCAGTCATTTAAGTGTCCAGCTTTGGCTCAGGTCATGATCTTATGGTTCGTGGGTTCGAGCCCCGCGTTGGGCTCTGTGCTGACAGCTCAGAGCCTGGAGCCTGCTTGGGATTCTGTGTCTCATTCTCTCTCTGCCCCTCCCCCACTTGTGCTCTGCCTCTCTCTGTCTCTCAGAAGTAAATAAATGTAAAAACAATTTTTTTTTAAGAATGATGTGTTTATACTTAAGGAGGCACTTCAGATGTAAGCCACTCACCCTAGAATGCACCTATATCCAAATATTAGAGTTGCCTTTTCTAACTTTTTTATGTTGAAATCATAGACTCACAGTAAGAATTAGAAGGCATTCTGTGTATCCTTCACCCAGCTTCCCCCTCTGGTGAGATACAGGCGTAGGCTCGTGCCCAAACCAGAAAGTTGACATTGATACTTTACTCTTAATTAGATTCTAGACCATATTTAGTTTTACCATTTAGGACTGCTTTTTGGATCTGTAGAAAGAATACTTTCTAAAAATATCTGAAGGTCTTTGTTTCTAAGTGCTGTATAACAAAATAAGGCCTTCAATTTTTCCTAATATTAAATCCTATTAAAACTAGAAACATAAAACACTGTTAAAGCAAACAGTGAATCTTTACAGAAGTCCTGAAATTAGGAGGGCCTTGCTAATAAATTTTGTAATTCTTACAGACATGTATGTTTGCCTTTGTTATTTCCATAAAACTCAATTAGTGGTCATTCAGAATATTCTGGCAGCATAATTTCTACCTTTACAGTAAATAAGTACTTAGATTCTCATATAAAATGTGTTTTGTTCTAAGTAGCAAAACTACTATTCCTAATAGAAATCCTCAAAAGGCTTAATCCATTGTTGACTATATTTTAGAAAAAGATTTTTAAAAAATTGACAGAGTAATTTTTTGCATCTTATGTAGAAAATGGTGCAAAAAAGAATATTATCTTTAAAAAATGTCATTCCTTAGTATTTGGGAAATATCTTAATCTAAATTGGAAATTTTTGAGGTCTTTTAAGTTTTACAGTGTTGCAAATCTGTTGCTAATATTCTGGTCATTTCAGGATGTTTTAATGCAGTAGGAATACCCACAGTTAGGTGTCAGGACTTAAAAACTTTGGATTCTCTTTTAAAGTACTTTATATTTTTATTTTTAAAGTGCTTTTTAATGCCCCAAAACAACCCCTTACATTAGCGTCTGAGTTTGAATTTGATATTTGACCATATCAGATAACTTATGTCTTCTTTCATAATGTCTCAGATGCAGGAGCTAAAAAGTTTTTCAGTGAAAAAAGACGATAGAAAAGATTAACATCCATATTCGTACAGGTCACATTTCTGTTCTTAGAAAAATGTGAGAAAATTATATTGAAAATGTTACCTTTTATGAGAAATTATTTTGCCATGGAGTAGATTCAGCTGGATAATTGCAGTCACTTTCTGTTTTCCTTAGTTGCCACTCTCAACCCGCCATCTTATATATTTTTTTTTTCAAGTAAACACCCAATTTTCCTTTTGATCTTCATCAAAAGATTTCCAGTAAAATAGGAATACAGTTTACTATATACTGCAGTGAAATAAGAGTACGTGTTATTATACCCTCTGTTTTATGTAATCAGTTATAAAGAATGTTTAGCATAGCTTTAACTTGGAGAGGGTTGTTTAAAACTTTAAGGTTTTATTTTGGTTTATTTTTATTTTAAGGTTATCTGTAATTCGGAATATAGACCATCTGTTTTCGTGTCAGGACAACTCTTTTTCTACTTTTATACACAGCCTCCCCCAAATCCAAATGAATTCAGTTTAAGTTTTTTATTTGCAAAACCCCTTAAGTAAACAATACTTGGAGTAAATCTTGGTACTTCTTAGTGCAGCGGTTCTCAACTCACACGCAGGGCTCTTTTGATAACAACCCTGTTAATGCTGTCTCTACTTTCCTGAAATGAAATTCAGAGGTAGTGCAGCTACCCATTATACACATCATATTTTAAAGTTAACATAATGCTCTAATTGTAACAAATTCATGACAAATGTATTGCAGTGTATAAATGCACAAGCATGGCCACAGCAGAGGGGCGAGTGGAACAATTTTAGTGCTTGTCCCTACTGGTAAGTAGGATACAACAGCTACACATTTGGAATCGAGCTGAACTGTATCAGTGATTCCAGCAGCTTGAGCACTGCTGTTGTAGGTGACATTTTCCAAAAATCTCGGGAAGGTTATGAGTACTGCAAAGATCAATCTGCCCTTGATTTGTCTTATTCAGTAGGTGCATTCTTAGTTCATTGGATTTTAAAACTGCTCAAAAAAATACTTTGTGTTTGCTTATAAATCCAAGAGAGAGTCTAGGGTCAGAAAATGATAAACCTTGTTTGTACCTGGGGCATCTGGAGTTTGGTGGAGCACAAGGGAGCACTTAATCAGGGATTTACAGCACAGTGAAGGATGTCTAGCATTCTTGACCCACAACAGGTGCCACCCTCCGATCTTTAAAACAAACAGAAATGCCTCTGCAGATCTCGAGAGAGCCTCCAGGAACATGGCAAGTTCTAGAGAACCACTTGTGTAAAAGGTTGGGACAGGACTGATCCTCACATGATCATCTTTGTTGTATCCAATCCCTACGCTTTACCCATAAGGAGTCCTAACATTCAGAATATCTTCTTTGCTGATGAGGAAAGGCGCACTTCTTTAAAATTCTCTCCTTGACGGCCTCTACAGAAGATGCGTTCAGGGTTGGACGCCTCCTGCCAGAGCTGAGCTGGTTTTCTGGCTGCCTGACGCGTCTGCAGGTTTCATAGTTGCCTGAGAAAGGACGGTGATAGATTTGTGGTTTTACAGTGCAGATTTCTGCTCCTCCCTGTTATAGTTACCTTTAGACTTGAGTCTCGGTTTTGTTGCCTTTGTTGTGCTGAACCCAACTTCTCCATCCCCTTGGATACCATTTTGGAAGAAAAGTAGCCCAAGTGTCTGTAGAGATTAGATATTAGGAATCTAAACATAAATTCTCACCTGCCATGTATCAGTCAATGGAAGTTTTAAATTTAATGACTAATTTATGTTCTTAAATTAACTCTTTTATGACCTTGCAGCATTTGCTTACCTTAACGAGTCAATCCTTGTGTTGTTTCTCCTTTCTCTGTGGTAGAGGTTGACCATTCCAAGCAGTTGCCCCAGAAGTTTTGCTGAGCTGTTACGTCAGTGTTGGGAAGCTGATGCCAAGGTATATATAAATATTCTTTTGGTCGTCACTCAGAATTCTGAAATTTCACTTGTTTGCTTGTCTTTGAGTTTTTAAAACGTGGGGTAATAAGACTCATCACAAAGCAAGGCCGGATTGCTGCTTCTGTGAGTCCTGGGTGGACTGTTAAGGCTTTCCGTTGATACCTGCTCCTCTTGATCCTTAGAAACTCATTCCTGGCTCTTTCTTACAGCATTCTGGCACTCTTGGCTCAATGGAAAGAATTGCATTCCTTTGTTTTTAACCTTTAATAATAAGTATTGTACTTTCATGTGATAAAAATGGCTAGCACACAGGGCTCATTGTCTGCCCGGCACTGCTCCGAGCACTTTATGTACATTCACTCATTTGTTCCTCTGAATGCCTTTATGAAATAGGTTGTGTTATTACCCTCGTTTTACAGGTGAGTTGTTCAGGCACACAGAAGGTAAGTAATGCTTCAGGCCACAGGTTAGTACATGGTGAGACTGGAGAGTGAACCCAAGCAGTCTGAACCAATGGCCAGGCAAAAGTAGCACTTCTAGGGAAACGTGATATGTCCTCCTTGTCCAGATTTCATGTTTTTTAAGTTGTCACAATACAGTTGGAGACATTCCAAAATGTAGACTTTCATGTGGTTATCACATTTGAGCATAAAGGCCCATTTCCTTTCCCTGCAAAGATCTTTTTAAAAGACTCTCACATACATACGGAAATATTTATAGATAAAATGATAGGCGAGTCTTGGGTTTGCTTCAAAATAAAGTGAAAGGAAATAGATTGCGATGTAGATTAAACAAGACTGGCCATGATAATTTTTGAAGCCGAGTGATAGGTATATGGAAGTTTGTTACATTGTTCTCTCTGCATTTGTATATGTTTGTAATTTTTCATACTAAAATGTTAGAAAGTAAAAAAAGATCCTCACAGATCAAACAATGAAGAGATAGACTTAAGAAAGGAACTCATTTTATAGTTCAAACGTGTCCACTTTTTCATTGAAATCTACTGCAAACTGACTTTTTAAACAGAGATCTAAAAACAAAGACTTAAGAATGGAATTTCTTCCTTAATTTAAACTCCGTTCCAGTCTGGCCCGCAGGAAGAACACACAGTCTGTTCTGTAGCGTGTTTCTCTAGTGCGAACAATGCCCAAACCACTGCTAAGTCTGAGGACCATGATCACGTAGCACAGACTTCATGCTGAGTCATACTTGTTACCTAGCCCGTCACCCCACACCATCAGGTGAGAACAGCTTGACACCGACTACAGTTTGCACAGCGGTGCAACCAGCTGGGCAGCAAGGGACACGAACGTGTGAGGCGCCTCTGCTCACATGCTGCCGGGCTGGGCGGCCGCGCTCTGTCGCTGAGGAGTTTGTGGTTGGGTCTTCCCAGACTTGTGCCTGTCCCCTCTGCCCTGGTAACCACCAACTTCAATGTTCTCTTTCACTCCTGTTCATCAAACCACCTTCACCCCTTTTAAAAGGAGAATCTTAGTACTGTTTTTTATTAAAGAACATTTAAAAAATTCCATTTTTATTAGTATGATAGTTTTTAGTATGATTGTTTTTATTAGTATTCTGTGACAAAGTTGCATAGGTTTAAAATGGTCTGCCCTGCCTCTGTTTGCAGAATATGGGGTTTTGGAGCACTAAGAGGAATGCCTGCACTTTGCAGCTAATCCAGTAGAAAACATAAGCAGCTATTTCCAAGTTCACTCTAGAACATATATATTTTTAATGCTATCATACTACCTTTTCCACACTCTACCAGTTACATGTCCATTGTGGCATATATAGTCCTTTTGGCAGTATTTTTCTCTGATACTTAAATAAAAATTTTACTTGAAATTATTTGCATTGAATTAGATTAATGCAACTAGATCTCTATAATTGCAATTATATTTCAGTATGCAAAGCAGGTTTTGAATCTCTTAATCGAAAGCTCTGTATTTCAGTAATTAAAACTTTAAGAATACACATTTTGGTGCACTAATGAAAGGATAGTGTAAACACCTAATACAGGAAGGACATCCGGCCTGGTGTTGATGCCATCGAATTGGCATGTCTTTAACATGTAGCCAGCTTACCCTTCTTTAGAAGGAGAGGAGTCTTGTGTTCTAGCCAGGTGAAGTATAAAGCTTCAGACTGATTTTTATTTCCTAAATTCAAGGCATTTTATTCTGAGACAACTAATACATTCCCCTCTATTTCAGTACACACACAGCTGTGGCCCACTCGTCCAGCTCTCGTGGCTCATCTCCAGCCACAGCTTCCACACCGCCCTCCCCTTTCCTTTCCTCCCGGCATTACTTCATCAAGCCCTCCCTGCCTCTTCTGTTTACCGCAGCCCATACTTAGTACTCCTTTGCCTAAACCACAGTCTGGGCTAAGGCCTTACCTTATGCTGTTGTATTTTAAAGTATCTTTTCTTTCTAAATGGACTGCAGNGTTGATGCCATCGAATTGGCATGTCTTTAACATGTAGCCAGCTTACCCTTCTTTAGAAGGAGAGGAGTCTTGTGTTCTAGCCAGGTGAAGTATAAAGCTTCAGACTGATTTTTATTTCCTAAATTCAAGGCATTTTATTCTGAGACAACTAATACATTCCCCTCTATTTCAGTACACACACAGCTGTGGCCCACTCGTCCAGCTCTCGTGGCTCATCTCCAGCCACAGCTTCCACACCGCCCTCCCCTTTCCTTTCCTCCCGGCATTACTTCATCAAGCCCTCCCTGCCTCTTCTGTTTACCGCAGCCCATACTTAGTACTCCTTTTCCTAAACCAGTCTGGGCTAAGGCCTTACCTTATGCTGTTGTATTTTAAAGTATCTTTTCTTTCTAAATGGACTGCAGTCTCTCTGAGGGCACAGTGCTACCTTTGGCACCTTCCACACATTTAGTAAGTAGGTGCCCAATGTGTTAACTAAAGTAGCCAGACCAAGGCACATTTTAGTTCTCTGGCCAGAAGTGTGTAGCAATTTAGCCAGAAGTTAATGTCACTACTGTGCACATATATAGAGCCATAACTGGTTACAAACCTTTCCTTTTTTCCCCCAGCCCTTATGCTTTAAAGACCTAGATTAAAATATTCAGCTCACCTGTAGAAAAATGTTCTTTTGCAATGAGGAGGGGGAAGGGGATACAAGAGAAAGCTGGTACTAGGTAAATGTCAAGTCATGCCAATGGCTTACACCAGGTGCTCAAAGTAGTTTATCAAAGAAAAAGAAGGTGGGCAGTTTCCAGTTCTAAACTGGCATTTCTAAATAAGAAAAGAATAGCCCTGAGTTTGATAGGAAGTAGTATCTTATTCTTGTGTGATAAAACATATTGAAAGGTTTAAGACCTTTGCCCCCGATTTAATAACTTGCTTCCTGTGTGACACATACTTTTGAGACAGATTTTCCTTATCTATAAAGTGAAGATAACAAATAATGTATATAGATGCTTAACAAATGGCCCTAGGTGTAATTTTTTAAATGTAAACAAAACCTGCGTTGAATACTAAAGGGACCTAAACCTGGACTAAATACTATATTCTGCAACCAGAATAACCATAAACTATCATTACCACAAATTTCTACATTATTGTTTTTTTAAACATTCACTTTGATAATTTCTAATCTCTATATCTAATATATCTAATCTCTAATGTATACACTAAGTGTATAGGCTACCTATAAAATTAAGGTTTTTTGATGGATACTTGTCACCTAATTACAAAAGAGTTTTACTTTATTTCAAGAATGATTAAATGTAGGGAAAAATATTCTTTAAAAATTCATTAGCCTCTCGCTGCTTTTGCATGTAAAATGGAAATCTTGTATTATATAGTTAGTTCCTGTGCAAACAATTAAAACATTTTTCCTTTTACAGCCTGACAAATGGTAAGAGAAATTAAAACAGGAATAAAGTTAAAAGAAGACAGTATTTTTCAAATTTCCTACTTAAGGCATTCTCTCCGTTGCTTATTACAAGGCTTAGTGTGTATCAGTGACACTTAGCTACTTAGGCCCTCTTCTTACACACGCACACAGGCACACGTGCCCTTAAAATAGTACAATGAAGGCAGAATTCAGAATGAATAGCCCAGTTTTATATTCCTGAGAAGTGTAAAAAATTGTCTTTAAGGTAGGAAGCACTCAAGTCCTAAGAACAAGCTACCTCAACGTTGTTCCTTCTTGTTTTTGTGCTCCTAAATTAAAATGCATGTTTTAATTGCTGCAACTGTAATTTGCTCAGAAATGGTATAATTATGAGGCATGATGAAGACAGAACGTGCATCATCCTTTTATTATCTTTCTCCATTTTTGTTTTAACCTTTTGTCTCAGCCTTGGCTACAGTTTAAAGCAGCAGACAAGTGCGGTTACTGCTAGCTAAAGAAATTTCACTAGTAAACTGTCTTAGAGCTTCCTACTTCCAAAACTAGTCATGATGTGGAGTAAACACTGTAGACAATGGAGCTCTAATGACTTTAAAATTGGGGACTTTTTCTCTGAGCAAGTGGTTGAGGAAATTTTAGTAGTTCTAACAGAGTAGGTAGATTCTCCCCCAACACTTAAGAATTTTCAAACATACAGTAAAGTTGATTGAATTTTATGGTGAACACCAGTAGACCTGTCACCGAGACTCCACCATTAACTTTTAGTAAACTTGCTGAATTACATACATTTTTTTCTCTTCCTTAAATAGTTTATTGTCAAGTTGGTTTCCATATAACACCCAGTGCTCATCCCAACAAGTGCCCTCCTCCATGCCCATCACCCCCCTTCTCCTCCCCCCCACCCCCATCAGCCCTCAGTTCTCAGCATTCAAGAGTCTCTCATGGTTTGCCTCCTTACTTCTCCCCAACTATTTTTCCCCTTCATCTCCTGCATCATCCTCCGTTAACTTCCTCCCAATCCATCTATATGTGCAAACATTGAATCACATACATTTTTAAAGGATTTAGCTTTTCTCTTTTAGGTCTCCTTAATCCTACCCAAAAGAGAATTAGTACTTTCCTTACCTGGAGAAAAACTGTAATTATTCCAGCCTTAGACCACACGATAGAAAAACGACACCCAAGTCTATTCTTACAATTTATTGAAAATAAGGAATATGGTTCCCTTAAACCTGAGCAGTCAGACCGTTAGGATGACTAAGGACATGGCGTGCTCTTTTGTTACAGTACACCGAGCTTATTTCTGTGCTTGTGGATTTTCTCTTAAAGACCTGCTTTTCTAAGTCCCAACAAGTTTATTATTTTCTCTTCTTCAGAAACGGCCATCTTTCAAGCAAATCATTTCAATTCTGGAGTCCATGTCAAATGATACTAGCCTTCCTGACCAGTGTAACTCATTCCTGCACAACAAGGCAGAGTGGAGGTAGGTAAGCCTTGTACCAAGTCTTGGCCTCTGGCTTTAAAAGACCAGGGCCAGCTCCTGTGAAGAGAACCAATGAACTTGATCATGGTCTAGAGTTTTTTTTTTTTTATGTTAAAATTTTTTGGAGATCTAGTAAGTCCTCCCTTGCATATGTCCAAGTATTTGGAAAGACTATTGAAATCATATCTTCTGAGACTGAAGACAGTTACCAGACATTTCTTTCTACTATACACTCTGCGTTAGGAAGTCTCAGCATCTGTGCGGTGGGAAATAAAAATACTGTTTGCCTCGGAATTTGCAGAGTACTGTATCTGTTGATGGAGGAAGTCGGGAGACTATAAAAACACTTTTAAAACTTTTGGTGTTATGAATCCTACTAAATTTTGTCAAGTGTAAAACAGACTTAATGAGAGAATTGTAATGAGTGAGTGGAAGAAGTAAGCCCGGGATGAGACAGTTGAGCCAGGTCACGTGCTGCAGTTATATAAATAGCATGTTTGGGAGCTGACATTATTCCTCCCTGACTCAGCAGAGATTTAAGTAACTTGTCTCTGCTCCTGACAGCCATGGCGGTAACGTGACTCCTTACGCCACCTGCTGATGCTCAGTGCATACTGCATGCACCTTGGAAACATGGAGTTGTTCACTCCTATTATTAGACATTTCCTTGGGCTTTCTGAATGATTGTGTCTTACAGTAACTTTATTTATTTTTATTCTTTTGAAATCTCTATCGGAGGCCAGTGAGTTAAATGAATTTTTATTTAGGAAAACAAAAGTCATACTCTCTGCCCGAATGTAGGTATGAGGGGTTTTGTTCTGGACTTAAATAATTTTAACAAAACATGTAAGTAACACTTGTGTCCTACAGTAAGAGATCAGCACAAATCTAATCAGATCACTCCTGTTTCAAATCCATGTAAGGGATTACTCTAGTATAAAAGTCAACCCTGCACAAGACTCAAGAGACCTTCTGCACTCTGTCAGCAGCCTTACCGTAAGAGCATAGCTCTGCCTCTTAATTTCTGGTTTTTGGTCCCTCAACAGATGCATACTTCTTCCTTGTTCAGAGTCCTTGCAAATGCAGTTTCTTCTGTATCAAACTCATCCCTTTCAGCAGCATACCACCTGACACCCACATCCAGCTTGGGTGAATAATGTGGACTTAAGGAAGTGTTTCTGACCCTAGGTCACGTGAGGTTCTAGAGCATCTCCTTTAGGCCCTCTGCTGCTATTGGAATTAATAAGTAATTCTGTAATTTGCTGTTATTATCTGTAGCTCACTGGCTGAAATGTAAAAGGATCATATAATCTCTTGTTTATTACTATACCTACAGCATGTAGAATGGGCCTTGAACACAGCAGTTGCTCAATATCTGGGGAAGGAAACACCATGGTGGCAGTAATAGTAAAAGACATTACAGTATTCCACAAGAGAATATAAGTATGTAAGCTAACTTACTGACAGGTGTGTTCCTCACATTCATTCATTTGGATACTCCTGGAACGTCTGCTGNATAATGTGGACTTAAGGAAGTGTTTCTGACCCTAGGTCACGTGAGGTTCTAGAGCATCTCCTTTAGGCCCTCTGCTGCTATTGGAATTAATAAGTAATTCTGTAATTTGCTGTTATTATCTGTAGCTCACTGGCTGAAATGTAAAAGGATCATATAATCTCTTGTTTATTACTATACCTACAGCATGTAGAATGGGCCTTGAACACAGCAGTTGCTCAATATCTGGGGAAGGAAACACCATGGTGGCAGTAACAGTAAAAGACATTACAATATTCCACAAGAGAATATAAATATGTAAGCTAACTTACTGACAGGTGTGTTCCTCACATTCATTCATTTGGATACTCCTGGAACGTCTGCTGGGCAGGGCGCACTTGTATTACACTGTGGTGATGAGCAGACCAGCCCCAGTGCACACGGATCAGAGGGTCTAGCGTCAAACTACTAACCATAGATACACAAGCCACTTTTTATTACTACTTTGATCAGTGCTATGACAGAGACATACTGAACATCTGAGATTCTGCGGCCATGAAATCTAGTCTGATGAAATAATAAAAGGATTCCTGAGGAGATACGTTTGTTATCCAAAAGATTAGTGGGATTTAAAAATTACTGTTAATACCCTTGAGATATATGGTATTAAAACTATGCCAGTGATCAGAAAATGGGGGGGGGATGAGTTGGTAAATCTTCAATATAAAAACGTAAACCCTCCTTTGGCAAAAGTAACACCCACCATAAGCTTCCAGGACAAATGCCATACCGCCCTAACTTCTTTCCCCCAAACAGTGGCTCAGCAGTTCCACAAGTTTTTGGTCTCAGAACCCCATTACACTCTGAAAAATTATTGAGGACTACAGAGAGCTTCAGTTGCAGTGAATCTGTCAATATTTACCACATTCAGAATTAGAACTGAGAAAAAATTTAAGTATTTAGCTGTTGATTCATTGAAGCAACAATAAATGCTGCCTCTACACTCAGCCTGCGGCATTGGCACATAGCGTGAAGCCTCTGGAAGGGTCTGTGCACTTGTGAGAGAATGAGAAGAAAAGAGGCACGTCATGTCTTAATGTTGTTCTGAAAACCACTTTAATCTCTTCAGTCCTTTGAAAAGCTCCCACAGGTCCCCAGATCACACTTGGAAGACTGTGGTGGTAGACAGAGTTACTGTCTTTAAAATCACATTTTAATTATATCATTCTAAAGGACATGAAAGGCATTTCACAAAAGGAGAACTCAGGTGGCCAATAAACACATGAAAAATACGTAACCTCACATACCCATCAAGTAACTCTAATGGAACAGAATTCATTTATCAGATTGGCAAAAATCTACATTATGAAAATATCCAGCATTATAAACTTTCTAGTGCAGTGCTGGTGAAACTACTACCTTTTGGAAGACAGCCTGGCGGTACAGATCAGACCCTGCCACCACCACCACTTCGTTCCTGAGGAAATGAAAGGCTGTACGGGATGTATGGACACCTGCTTATCGCAGCATCACTCAGCATTGTAAACTAGAAAGGGCATAAAGTGCAGTAGAAGATTTTTGGCTTTTTGTGATTTTCATGGTTTTAAAAACTGATGCTATTTCCATATACAGACTAGATGGAGCCATTCATGATAATACAGATCTGACAAATGAATTACAAATAGAGGCTCGGGTCCGGTATGATTAGAATGACACCATTTTTTTGCACTGTAAATATGTGTCTATGGTGTGTGTACATAAAAGTATCAAAAGGTCAGTGTCACCCCTGGATAATTAAATTATGGGAGAGTGTTTTGTATTTGGGTATCTTTATTTTCTACAAACCTGGATGGCTGAATAATAAATTTTTAAAAAATGTTTGAAGATGAAAAGATGAAGGAAATACCACTGGTACTACATTAAGGTGTCTTAGTAAAAAGCAGACGGTTGCCTGGCTGGCTGCCTCCCTGACTCTTTGAGGAACTAGTTGCTCCTGAGAGCTGGCAAGAGAATAGGTTTCTTTACCTGAATCCTTAAACCAGTCTGAGAAGTAGCAGGGCTGTTATAACTGAACTTGGCAATTGCTTAAAAACATAGGGAATATTAGAGTGACAACACACACAACTGTCATTTATTATATTCTCACCAGACGCTCATACTGTATCTGGATAATCTTTTTTAACCCACATGGCAATCCTAACTTCTGACCTAGATGCGAAATTGGGTGCATGGACAGGTTGGGTCGCCTGCCCAAGATCACACTCAGGCCAGTACCGTAGCCCACGTGGTCTGGTCCCACTGGCCTGCTGTGTGTGGCACATGCTCTGTGCAGTGCTGCTCCCGGACCCCCGCCAGGGCCATACCATCCGGTTGTGAGCAGCAGACTTCACTTGATTCCTTTGAGCAAAGAGAAACAGGAGAGTGTGATTGTTCTAGGTTATGATTAAGGCAAAAACATCTATCCCACTCTGTGCCACATATGAAAAGAATCAAATACTTTGTCACATCATCTGGATATTTCAAAGGACAACACATTCAGGCTGTTCTCTTTCCCCCAACTTTTGTGTCTGAAACCACATGACCAGGGTTGAAAGCATGTGTAGGAAATCTGGGGTTTCTGGCAGATGCTTGTCTTGTGGTAGAGCTTCCTTACACATAGACCAAATGAAACATCCTGTTGTAGAAAATTAAATGATTATTCTTACAATTTTTATTATTTTATTTTTTAGTTTTGTTTTTTGAGAGAGAGAGTGGGGGAGGGGCAGAGAGAGAGGGAGAGAAAGACTCTTAGGCAAGATCCACACCCAGCATGGAGACTGTGAGATCATGACCTGGGCCGAAATCAGGAGTTGAACACTTAACCAAATGAGCTGCCCCATTGTCCCTTAAAATTCTTAAAACGAGGTTATTAAAAACTATATAAACTATATTCTTTCCAAGGCGCCTGGGTGGCTCAGTCAGTTAAGCATCTGACTTCAGCTCAGGTCATGATCACACAGTTTGTGGGTTCGAGTCCCATGCTGGGCTCTGTGCTGACAGCTTTAGATTCTGTCTCTCCTCCTCTCTCTGCCTCCCAAAAATGAAGAAACATTAAAATAAATTTGTTTAAATAAATTACGGTCTTTCCTTTGACCTAATAGATGATAGGAAAGAAATCTACAGTCAGACATTTCCTTGTTCATCCTATCTTCAGCTTGTTTCTCCTGTTGTTACTTTAGCAGTAACAGCCATGAGCATTAATAACAGGACATGCATCACTGTGTTGCTCATGTTTGTAGTTTTCATTGCCCCATGTAACTGTCTACAGACTTATGGTAATCGGCACTGAGTGAGCTGTGTGGCACTGTGAGGCGTGTTCAGATCTATGTCTCTTGGCAGAATACTTAGCTGGTTGTATTCCTCTCTCTGGTGATCAGAATACTCTTGCCGTGGCACGCCTTCTTAAAAGCAAAAAAACGGGTGCCTGGGTGGCTCAGTCGGTTAAGCGTCCGACTTCAGCTCAGGTCATGATCTCACGGTTTGTGAGCTCAAGCCCCATATTGGGCTCTGTGCTGACAGCTCTGATCCTGGAGCCTGTTTCAGATTCTGTGTCTCCCTCTCTCTCTGCCCCTGCCCCTTCCCTGCTCGCTCGCTCTCAAAAATAAACATTAAAATAAAAACAAAAAGCAGGGGCATCTGGGTAGTTCAGTGTGTTAGGCATCTAACTCGGTTTTAGCTCAGGTCATGATCTCATGGCTTCAAGCCCCAAATCAGGCTCTATCTCTCTGCCCATCCCCTGTTAGTGCTCTCTCTCAAAAATAAAAACATTAAAAAATAAAAACAAAAAACAGATAAATTTAATCTTTGTGATCTGGATATTAACACAAATCATTTAATATATAACACTAATAATAATAATATATAACGCTAATAATATTGTCTATCATATACATAATATGGCTGCTTCTACAAATTGACTTTGAAAAGATAATTACATTTCNAATAATATATAACACTAATAATATTGCCTATCATCATATACATAATATGGCTGCTTCTACAAATTGACTTTGAAAAGATAATTACATTTCATTGCCTGTTTTTGGCATATGGAAAATTGATACTAGTGGAAGTCAACCTTAGTTGGATTTGGGTTAAGAGGAAAACCATCATTTTCATCACCTAAAACACTNAGCAGGGGCATCTGGGTAGTTCAGTGTGTTAGATATCTAACTCGGTTTTAGCTCAGGTCATGATCTCATGGCTTCAAGCCCCAAATCAGGCTCTATCTCTCTGCCCATCCCCTGTTAGTGCTCTCTCTCTCTCAAAAATAAAAACATTAAAAAATAAAAACAAAAAACAGATAAATTTAATCTTTGTGATCTGGATATTAACACAAATCATTTAATATATAACACTAATAATAATAATATATAACGCTAATAATATTGTCTATCATATACATAATATGGCTGCTTCTACAAATTGACTTTGAAAAGATAATTACATTTCATTGCCTGTTTTTGGCATATGGAAAATTGATACTAGTGGAAGTCAACCTTAGTTGGATTTGGGTTAAGAGGAAAACCATCGTTTTCATCACCTAAAACACTTCAACTTTTTCAAACGCTTATGTTTAGAGAATAGGAAGGTTATACAGGTGCATCAGCAGATGCATTTGATGCAAAACACCCCATTACCAACACGGGGAGCAGCATGGGGAGTGGGGTCACTATGCCACCCTCCTGTGTGGGTTGCATCCTTAAAGGCACCTAACTTCCCATGCTCCCTGCAGATGTGGGGCGCCTTGGTGGGGGGCAGGGTTGGGAAGTGCTGAGCCTGAGGAGCTGGGTTGAGGAAGCAGATTTAATTCCGTGTTTGTTTTTCTGTGTCACAGCTTTCAGCTTACTTAACTGTTGATCTGTTTTCCAGAAGGGCTCAAGCTCACAGTGGGCTCCCAGAGCTGAAACTTGAGATGAATCCTTGGCTTAAATTACAAGTGAAATTGAATGCGCTGGTCGCTTACCCTGACCAAACAGAGTATCCGTGCGATCATGCTCTCTGGCGGGGCTGTGGCTGGCCTGGTGGAGGCAGTGCTCAGACAGCAGTCCCGGCCCCCCACCTGCCACGGAGTGTACCCTGCACTGCTGCCTCCCCTCGTCACCCTCTGAGCCCCCCAACAGTTCCCCAAGATGGCTTACTTTCACCTTCTTGTTACAAAAGTTTATCCTAAGGTTTTCCAGATTGATTTTTTCCCCTCAAATCTCCATTTGAAAAAAAACCCCACACACTTATTTATGAATGGGCATCTTTTTGTCAGAAATATCAGGAATAAAATGTGGACTTGAGGATAGTCATAATTCTGAAAGATTGCTGATTTTGGTGCCTTTCTTCAGGTAGTGTGACTGTACTTATATTCTATAATTTTCAAATGACACCAATAAAAGGAATGGAGTGTTGATGGCGGGTGCTTTTATACTAACTTGCTAACTCCATGGCTCTGAGGTTCTTTTCAGACAACCAGGGAAGTCAAGTGTTGGACCCAAATCCAGACCCACTCAGTAGCTGTTCCCTGTATTAGATGTTGCCAATTAATACCGAGAACTTTTTTTTTTTAATGTTTGAGAGAGAAAGAGAGACATAGAGCAAGAGTGTGGGGGAGGGGCAGAGAGACTCCCAAGCAGGCTCCACGCTGTGGCAGCACTTACTTACCACCTAATAACCAGTCGACTGTGTCCAGGCCTTTCAGAAACTCAAGGGAAGAAACTTGCAGCTCTCAGAGCATAGTGACGCCCTGTTGAAGAAAACAGCTAGTATTAAGCCATGTCATCAACAGTTCATTTTCTATAAAAGATGGGTTTCTAGAACTGGACATATTCTAAGTGGGGAGATTAGTTGGCCTATAGAGACTAAGGAGGGAACTTTAGACTTCAAAAGAATCTCAGAGTTCACCTGATCCACACTTACTGATTTATAAAAATTACCCGGGTCTTTTATTAAATAATGGAAATTCCTCATCCCTACCCGGCCCTACTGAATCATGAGCTCTGAGGAAGGGTCCTATGAATCTGTGTTTTGTTGTGTATTTGTCTGTCTTTTAGCAAGCTGCCCAGGTAGTTATTAGGATCAGGCAATCGGGGAAACCCTGACGTAAGATAATCATCGCCCCCTACAACTGAGGAAACTAGGTCAGATTAATCAATCAATCGAGTTACCCAACCAGGGAATTAGGCCAGCCTGGATTCACTAGGGACGGAGTTGATCACCTCACCTGAATACCGTTTTCCCCATCTCTGTACATGGGATGTGTACCGGTGTCGTGGGCTGTTATGAGAATGAGACGAGACATGTAATAGTGCTTCCTGACCCATAAAGGGCGAGTTGAATGTCAGCGTTCATTAAATAGCTAAACCAGGACGCCAACTCCACAGCTCAGGCTCTTACTCCAGTGGGTCTTCAGGGCTTTATTAGGAAGTATTTTGAGCTGCTTTTTCCGGACTACAAACCGCCTATAGATTTTTAAGGCTACGACAGATTTCTTACTCTCTGATAGTTTCCTGTTTGGTTTAGAAGCCTAAGTTTTACCAAACTCACAGAAAGAAAGGATCAGATTTATGGTTACCAGAGTTGGTGGTGGAGACAAATAGGAGGAAGGTGGTCAAAGTTATAAACTTATACTCGGTTAAAGGTCAGACTCTCGGTTTCCATTCAGGTCATGATCTCACAGTTCCTCAGTTCTTGGGATTCTCTCTCTCTCTGCCCCTCCCCCACTTGCTTACGCATGTTCTCTCTCAAAATAAGAAATATAAACTTATAGTTACAAGATAAATAAGTCCAAGGAATGTAATGTGCAGCATGATGACTACAGTCTAATGTATTATATACATGACAGTTATTTAGAGAGTACATCTTGAGAGAGTTCTCATCACAGTATTTTTTTTTTTGCTTTATATGAGGTGATGGATGCTAACTAAATTTACAGTGGTCATTATTTCACAGTATGTAGAAGTCAAACTATTATGCTGTACACCTTAAACTGACACAGTGATACATGTCAGTGAGATCTCAATAAAACTGGAAAAAAACTGCAAGTTTTAGCCTTTTAAGTTTTTTGGTTTTTTTTTTTTTTTTTTGAGAGGGAGAGTGTGTGAGCAGGGGAAGGGCAGGGTAAGTGGGTTTGGGGGAGAGACGCCCCTAGCAGGCTCTGCAGTGTTCATCTGGAGCCTTATGTGGGGCTGGATCTCAGACTATGAGATTATGACCTGAGCCAAATTCAAGAGTCAGAGGCTTAACCGACTGTGCCACCCAGGTGCCCTGCCCTTTTACTTTTATTAAGCATTCTGATAGACCACTAAGCATTTCATGACTCTTGAGCAAAAGTTGAGACTTAAATCAGTCATACCTGTGCAGGTGCGAAATTGAGGCAACTCTTGAGAGGCTGAAGAAACTAGAACGGGACCTCAGCTGTAAAGAGCAAGAGCTCAAAGAACGGGAAAGACGTCTGAGGATGTGGGAGCAAAAGCTGACGGAGCAGTCCAACACCCCGGTGAGTGCTCCCAGTGGGTGACTCAGCCCCCCACTTAGAAGGGGCAGCATGGCGGCCCTCCCCTCCCCCGCTGCCACCTCCTCACTTCCTGCCTGATGCCTGCACGGTGGAGGGCCCGCGTTTACACTCAAGTAGCGCTCCGTTCTCATTTTAGTTAACAAAATGCCAGAAATTTAAAAGAAAAGCTTAGCCTATTTCTGGCCCTTTCTCTAAGAACTGTTATTCTGTCAGCGTGTTTGTATATTAGAATTACAAAAATAAAATGCAGTGTATTTTCGCACCATCTGTTAGATTCCCCAGAACATGTGCCTAAAGGCTGATTAACTCCATAGAGCCCATCAGTAATTAATAAGCGCAAGGCGGCGGCAGCTTGCTGTCCAAGAGTCTCCATGTGGGGGGACTTAACCAAGTTTTCCTTCTAAAAGAAAATGAACTGGGTGACATGTCAGTACCCAGCATTAGTATTCCTCACTCGATTTAGTGTTACAATCATTGCAGCAAAAGACTGAAAAAAAGACGTCCCTTGGGACAAGTCTCTGCTATTTCCTACACTTAAGAACTACCTTGGTTTTTTTCCAAGCCTTTTACTTAGGGAAGATAAAATTCTTCACGAGGATTTCACTATTTATGTATTTAGCTTATGGTTATATGTTGACATGACATACTAAAGTCTAATCAAACTTCAGGATTCTTCCCTATTTTGAATGATTTATCATTTCAGGAATTTAGTAGATTACTGGCTTTTTTGGGGTTCTTAATAGGTAATATTTGTCCACTTTAAAAACACAAGTAATGGTAAGATTAAAGGTAAGCTTACATATTTTAAATTCATTTCTATAGTTGCTGCAGTAATTGTACCCCAAAAAATACTTAAATGCCCTTCAGTTGGTGATCTTCAGAAAGCTTTCCTATTTTTTAAAGCCTTAATCTCCATTAAGCAGCCAGTGCCCAGTTGCAAAATATTTTCCAGTGTCTAAAGAATAGTTTGCCGCCTTTTCCAGTTTATGTGGAAAAGCAACCTGATATCCAAAAAAGGGAAATACAGTGAAGTTAAATATTTATCATCAGATTTAACTTTTTCCAAAATGACTTTGGCCATCCACCGATTTCCAAACTAAGAACTGGAATACTATACATAAGACTGCCCTAGGGCATTAAAAACGTACTACATTTCATAAGTTCGGTGAATTTAACTTTGGTTCTCAAGAAGGAAGTGGAGTCTGGTTGAATTGGCACTAAGAGGCAGACTCAGAAAGCATTACCCTAAGGGTCTGCTGGGAGCACGGCTTCTCCCAGAGGTGAGGATAGGCAGGAGCATGGCTGTCTTCTGAAGGCTGGGCCGGGGGAGGGGATGATTTTTGTTTTTTTAAGTACATTGAAATCTTAAGCTACAAAGCACTGCATGGCTTGACTCTTTCTAAATGTAGCACTGAAAGAAAAAACTTTAAACTACCTATTACAGTATGCTTTAGAAGCTTTCTTTGGTTTATCGGCATTAGTTTTGCTAAGAAATCATGGGCTGCCTTGCACACATCATTGCTATTAGTAACATAGTTGTGTAATAAATAATGAAACAGTAGGAGTGCTCAGTAGGTTGAATGCTTGCGGTTTAACTCCTGAAAACTTTCTGTAAAGAACTGCTCTGAAGGCTACCATCTAACACTGGACAGCATGAAGCATGATCTCAGAGAGTTTCGTCCACCCCCCCTTTTTTTTTTAACCTATAAGGGCTAAGTTTTCTTTCTTACAGTACGTGCTTTTAATGTCTCTTCTGCTTAGAGCTCCTATTTCTGAAGGAAATAAAGTTTGTGCTCACGTATTTTCTAAGTAGGTGTCTTTTATCCTCACATCAGTTTCTAGTTGACTTTAAATGAGGTTTCTGAGAGAAAGATGAAATAAACCTTTTTAAAAGAAAGTGGCTGGAAGTTTAGGTTTTCTGTCTGTAGCCTCATCTTAATTATAAAAGTTTAGCATTTATGTAACTTCAAAAAAATAGTATTAATGGATTCACTTCCAGAAGAGGTACCATTTTCTTTCTTGAAATCAAAACATTTGGGGAAGATGAATTCTCCCATACAGAAATAACAGTTTTTTTAATTATTGATGTAGCTTGATGTAAAAAATTGATTTTTCTTAAACATCAAAGCTTATTTATAAGAGAGTCATCTGTTGAGAACTTGAGGACAAAGCTCTCGAAGATAATCTAACAATTGAAAACAAATTTGAGAAGCTGCAAAGTTTGGCTGCAAGGAAAATAGTATCCTGTTTCCAGTGTTAAAGGATCTAATGCAGTTTTTTTTTTCTTCTATATAAACTGGAACTTTTTAGCTGAAGCATTTGAAGTTCTTATTGAGCTAACAAGTTACTCTGGAAATCTTTTCCTAATAGAGTAAGAAATTTTTTAAAAGCCCAACTCCAGGGGGCGTCTTGTTGGCTCAGTCAGTAGATTCTTGGTCTCAGGGTTGTGAGTTTGAGCCCCATGTGAGGTGTAGAGATTACTTAAAAAAATAAAACTTTAAAACAAAGAACCTCAACTCCAACTTCACTTTAAAAATTACGAAACTGGCCCTAAAGACCATCTTTACACCCAGGATGTAAAGGTCATCCCATGTTATTTGTACATTGTTTATCATAAACTTAATAATTGAACAACACCAAAAATATTAAGCCTTAATTTGCTTATTTCTCAAAAGAAGAGGCAGTAACACTTTTCAGATCCTGACAGTTCTACTCCTGAAATGAATATGACCAGCATTTTTTTGAAAATCATGATGTAAAAAAATAGAGGTCTGTACCACTGTAAGAGGGGGAATTCCTAGGGGGAAAAAAAAAAAAAAGAGTTCTGCTAAAAGAAGGGAACTTAGAGAATAGAGCAAAAGGTAACAGTCTAAATTAATAGTAATTTGCTCCCAATTTTCGTACGTATTTACATCCTTACCACTTAAGTATTACAGACAGATCTAGAATTTGTTCACAAGTGAATTAATTATTTCAGAAGTCGAATAACTAGGTTCTAGCTGGTTGTAATGAATAATAAATGGAAACTAGTGAATTCTAGACTCCTTTTTAAGTCAGAGTCAGATGGTAATCTAGATAGAAAGGAGATTAATGGCCCAGATTTCCGTAGAAGGGTATTGACTACTGAACTGTCTTCACACTTCCTCTAAACTTTATCCTTTGGCACAAGGTTCCTTGATTTTTCAGTTGCGATTTAATTTCTACTTAATTTCTTTTTTAATTTAATAGTTAACATTTCTGTGTGAAAGTGAAATTGGGAAAAATTAAGAGAAATCCTAAAAACTATTTTGTTTTAAGCGAAATGAGGGCTTAAAACTTGCAACTTGCTCCCCATTTGAAATCTGGCCTGCCGTGGTGCTTTGCGAACTTTTGGTTGTGATTTACTCTGTCATTTATAAATTATGGCAAACATGCTGGAGCCAAACCTGCCATTAAATAAATTTTTACAGAATTCTCTATATTCGTTTATTTCACTAATCATTGACCTTCTGTGCAGCACCGACTAATTTTGTGCTGTTTCCTTTATTTAAATTGGTCCTAATTTCTCTTTTTACTTCTGTCCTTTCTTCCCTCATGATAGCTTCTCTTGCCTCTTGCTGCAAGAATGTCTGAGGAGTCTTACTTTGAATCTAAGACAGAGGAGTCAAACAGTGCAGAGATGTCATGTCAGATCACAGCAGCAAGTAACGGGGAGGGCCATGGCATGAACCAAAGTCTGCAGGCCATGATGCTGATGGGCTTTGGGGATATCTTCTCAATGAACAAAGCAGGAGCTGTGCTGCATTCTGGGATGCAGATAAACATGCAAGCCAAGCAGAATTCTTCCAAAACCACATCTAAGAGAAAGGGGAAGAAGGTCAACATGGCCCTGGGGTTCAGTGATTTTGACTTGTCAGAAGGTGACGATGATGATGACGATGATGAAGGTGATGAGGAGGATAATGACATGGATAATAATAGTGAATGAAAGCAGAAAGCAAAGTAAGAAAATTGAAAAATGTTCGGCAAAACAAAAGAAACTTGCTACTCAGTCTGTATGAAAACCAGTAAGGAGGTAGAAAACTAAGCACGGAATTTTTAGGCCAATCACATTTCTATAACAGTCATTTCTGTAATGATTTTACTTTTTTTTCCCTGCTTACAGAAAAATGAGGTTGGGGGATGGGGGTGGGGGGTAAGGTTAAGCCAGAAAGGTATATTTAATGAGTCAGCAAATGTGGTGCCTGATTATAGAAATTTGTGACTCTTTTATACAATACAGTATTTTTCACAACTAATTACATTCTGGCTTTTTTTTTTTAAGCAAATACTTTATACTTTGATTTGACTTCATTTATTTAATTGCTTAAGAAAACTTACATTTTGAAAAAGCCCTCTTAACTCCTAATTCTTCTTTGACACTGATTTTCTTGTAACACACTACATTTCTTTTTCTTCTGGCAATACACAGTCCTGTCAGAAATAATTGAGAGTGACTACAAAATCCAACAATACAAAAATTGAGATGAAAGGCGGCTATCACAAATACTTCAGAAATACCTAAATGCCAAGAATTTTCAACACTTAATAGCACAACTACTCACAGTAAAACCTGAGAGACGTTCTTAATAGCGCACTAGAAGAAGAAACACTCTAATTTGAAACCAACAGCAGATGCTGCAGGCTTTCATACCTGTGCTAGCCCTGGAACAGCACACTGTCATCTGAGGTGTAGTTTTATAAAAGAAGGATATGGTCTTAAAGGGAAACTTACAGGCGGGGCCGCTCAAGTGCTGATACGGACCCGCTCCTGCGCTGCCAGGAAGGGCGTATGCATGTTTGTTTTCCAGAGGGGCCTGAGAACCCTGCGTTCTAAATACATGTAGAGATGTTTTAAAGAGGGGATTAACTATTGTAAAAGGAAAAGCAAAGATAAATTTTACTGAGACAGGCGTGGAGGATGATGGGTCCTTTTTATATCAAATCCAGCCTCCCAGGGAGTGTGCGTTTTGTTTTTTTAACCTGGATTCAGCCACTGGTGACAAACGGAAGTGAATGTAGGTGCTGTCTGAAAACGTAGTTCACCAGAGGGATACTCTCGGAATGTTAATCACGTTTGTCAAAGCTATAAAACTAGAAAACACTGTTTGAAAAAACAAACTACCAAGCATTTGGAGTCCTATATATACAAAAAAGGCAAAAGAACAAAAAACTTTTTTCAGCCTGTTTTGGTAGTTCTTTTAAGGGGGAATTTAAGAAGAGATATCGTCATGGATATTATCTAATACCATTTCCAAGTATACTCAATCAGGAAAAGCCTCTGGAAATTTGAAGCATGACAGGCTTTTAATCCCCATTAACAGCTGAAAAATGTCACAAAATGATCAGTACACTGTGCCAGCTTTATTTGGAGAAAAATAACTATTAAAATGTACTGGATGTGAAATGTAGAACAGTCTATATACCATGGCGATAAAGAGAAGGATCTGTAGTCTACTTATGATTCAAAACTGCTCTGTAATCTGTTAAAAATTATTTAACCTCTGTGTGTCTGTCTGCTCATTTTTGCCATGGGAATGATAACCGTACCCACACTTCAAAGGATTAATTTAAAGATTAAATGAAATAATACATGCAAAGCACTTAACACAGAACCAGGCCCGTGGTCAGTTAACTTTAGCAACTCTTAATTATGCCAGTGAATAAATAAATGGTTACGGTAACCTGGAAAACTAAACTACCAACTTCAAGTAATATTGATTCAGTAGTAGGAGATGAAAGTTAAATAGCTTCCAGGAAAGATGAAGAGAACATTCTTAGAACATAAACTATATAAACAAATTGAGCCTGATGTTCTTTGAAGACTACATACCTGAGGCATCTGCAGGCCCTGCTACCATCCACAGACTAAGGAAGAACAAAGAATAGGTAAAGCCTTCCCCTTGGAAGACGGGTTCCCTGCATAGCCAGTCAGGTACACCTTCTGTCCACGCAGACATTCACAGACGCACACGCACTGCTACACAGTGCTGGCAGCAAGCAGGCACAAACCTAAACAGGTGTCTGTCTGTGCTCAGACACAGAGCAGCACTCCTTGACTCGAGCTGAGCCCCTCAAGCTGAACATCTGGGAACCAAGCAAAGGAGTGTTTTTCAACTTGTGACTTCCCAGCATGCCCTGAGGGCACTGTAGTCCAGCAACCTGAAGGAGAGAGCCGAGGAGGAAGTAGTTTAAAAGCCTCTTGCACGTCTTTCTAGGGCAAGATAAAGTCATTCATTCCACACTCATTGAGCCCCTTCTCTGGCCAGGGACTGTTCTAGGGACCAGCGAGAGGGAGACCCTGTGCTCATGCAGCACACCTGCTAGCGAGCAGAGATCCTGACAGTAAACAAAACAAATGGGTTCTAGGGTACGTAAACGCTTGAGAAGTGCATGCTGAGAAACGGAGCAGGGAAAGAGATGACGCAGAGAGAGGCATGTTGCGGATTTTCAGGTGTGGTTGGACAAGGCCTTGCTGATCAGGGAATCTCTGCAGGCTAATTTTGGGATCTGTGCACTTTGTGTAAGAATGTAAACCCTGCGTCTCATTCAAGAATCCTCATCAACAAATTGAGGGCAGGATAAACAGAATGAAACTGAAAAAAAAATTAGAAATTTTTCCTAATTTATATATAAATGTATTATAATTACACATAAAGTTTGGGCGCATTAATAGAAGTGGCCAAATAGGGCAGAAAGAGAAAGGTAATAGGACTCTACTCAGACATGGGTTTACCGTTACTTAGGAAACATTTCTAATCTCTCCACTACTGTCCTCTTCCTTGCCAGTGTCCAGGGAACAGTGGAACCTATGAAAGCCTCGGTGATAAGCATGAACTTGTTCTCCACCTGTAACTGTATTTTATTATAGGTAATTATCATACAGCGTAACTTTACTTTCTGTTCCAAATAAGTGCCTTTGTAGGCACTTTTTTGAACATCCCTAAAATCTGAATCATATAAAGAAAATTTTAAAGTGGTCTCACTCTATCTGTGAAGATTATTTAGAAGACTTTAGACCCTCTTATTTTATTACGTTTAAAAGGAACTCTCCATTACATAGAACTTCTAATGATGTTAATTGTGCGGCTTCTAATTCACTTTTCAGATCAGTTTTTCAAATGGCAAATTATTGATGTTGGATTTATTTCCAATTACTTGACCTACAAAAGTGTACAGTTATAAAGAGAATTATTAAACACTAAGAAATGTAAAGATTCAGCATGATAACTGAAACTCTAAATTGTAATAATTTTCAGAGTCATACAACTGAAAATATAATTACTCTTTTTCATCTCTTTCTCAGTATTTGTAAAGTTGATCATCTAGAATTTGATGATCCTCTACCAGCCATTCTCATCTGGGCACCTAATGGTGTTTGATGGGGCTAGAGCATATTTTGGGTTGTCACAGTGACTGAGGTGTATTTAACGCCCAGTGCCAAAAAATGGCAACATCCTTCATACCAGGCACATCCCCCCCAATAAAGAATTCCATACACCAATAGCACTGCCCCTTCACCCTTTGAGAAACTTGTTAAACCTGGCACTTTTAGAGCTCTGTATCAAACTTTTCTCCCCCCAACAAAATTGCTCAAGTCAAAAGATGCATTTTCAAAATTACAACTACTATACAATCTGCATTTTATAGGTTTGTAGCACTTATCTTAAATCCACTTGTGGAGATGGTTTCTTTCCCCTTAAGAATGCTGGTGGAAACTTTATAAAACAGAATTTACCTGGGGTGGGGGTGGGGGTGGGTGTCACTCTATTACACTAATTCCAAAATAAATAAAAAAGGAAAACATTACTGAGGAAGCTACAGTTCTGCAAAACAGCCAGGTTAATTTAAAAGGGCTTGTGTGTGTGTGTGTGTGTGTGTGTGTGTGTGTTTTAAGTAAAATCACATTTTAATATTTTACATTAATAGCCAATGGGAAGAGTTGAAGGCACAAAGGACACTTGTTCGGGATGCTCTGGAAATGTTGAGGGCCAGTGCTTCGCCAGTGATTTTTAACATGCAGCAAATCTGTTAGATTTTAACACCAGCTGAGGTATTCAAAATTGATTCCCATTAAAATCAAGGAATCAGAGGTAAGATGTGGAAGAGATCCAGAATGACTTCTCCTGGCACTATGATGTACATACCTTTAGTTTTCAGAGTTTTCACTGGAGTAGGAAGAATTTCATGAAAGACCATTGTAAAAGCTATTTGGAGTTAAATATCAAGACTTTTTGGGTTTTTGGCACACTAGACTGGTTGCAGCCTTTCAAAACTAGCACAGTCTCACTATACCACATATATGAGAGGGCATCATTTTTCTATAATCAGGTACCTTTTGCTGCTTTTGAGTAAGACTTTTTCCTGTTTAGACTTTAAGCGTTGCCATAAAGAACAATCTGTTCTGTTCTTTTGATCGTGGCCCAGCCTGATAGCTGTAGCATTTCTGTGATGAAAAAGGAGTGTGTACCAGGAAATCTGAAGGGCAAGGCATGTTCCCTTAGGCTTCAATTTAGTTGCAAGCTCTTGCCTATGAGGAGCTTTCTGGCATGTGATTACTGACTTTAAAACGAGCGTTTCAAGCACCTACATTAATTATTTTATATTGTGTGCAGAACAGTTTATCTTTTAACGTCAGATACAATACACTGCACATATTGCTTTTGCACTTTTAAAAATTTTGTACTAAATAATAGGAAATATTTATATTCTTTGAGTGTGAGCTTTGAATAGATGGCATTATCACTTTTTTTTTTTAACAAAACCTTTTTCTCAATGATTCTGTTGCAATGTTATTCTGAGCAAATCCTATGCCAAATATCTTGTATAATGTTTGTATGGAAGATTACATTTCACTCGTGTGTGGTAAGACTACTCAGTTACTGATTTCATAGTTGGAATTTGATATTCCAGCACAAGTCCACAATGTATTCAGATCCAAGTTGGTGTCATACATTTCATTTTGATGTGAACTTTTCTTTGCTTTATTCTTTGTTTTAAGACTCCATTTTGCAATAAACGTTTTGACAGTAAATCCCTTTGTTATGTGTTGCTGTGTATACCAGATCTTTGTTAGATGGGATTCCCAACATCCTCGGAAGGAATCACCGTCACACGCATGCACATGAATGTGAGCTTTTCTCTCCTGAAATCAGTTGAGTGGAAATAATGAATCTGTAAAGTGATGGGGCAGTCAGTCACGATGGGGATTTTTTTTTTATCCCCCAAATAACGAAAGGCTTAGAACTCACGCTATAGCAGATACACTGCCATGCTAAGAAGGTACAGAAAGCATAAAGGAAATGGTAAACCACTATATGGCTGGAGATCATTAACTCTTACCCCCATCTTGGCAAATTCAAACCGTCTTGAAGCAGCATCTGGCTCCAGCTTTCCTATCACTGATCTCGGCAAGCCTTGTGCAAGAATCCTGCTGGAGTGATTATCACACTGAATCTGTGCCTTTCCCTTGGCGTCCTCTTGATGAGCCACTCTAGGAGGGCGAGAGAACTCTTCCCCTCTCCTTTTGACCTGAAAACCAAATATAATGGGTTTTGATTAGTTGTTTCATTTACAACCGTTATTCAGGAAATCCTTAACAATTTTGTTTAGCACGACATTTGGGAATTGTATAAAAATTGAAACTCCGCATATCCCCCCACCACTCCCTATAGAGGCCAGCC
Organism: Crocuta crocuta; assembly: GCF_008692635.1. Classification (NCBI taxonomy): domain Eukaryota; kingdom Metazoa; phylum Chordata; class Mammalia; order Carnivora; family Hyaenidae; genus Crocuta; species Crocuta crocuta. Next base: position 7,138,463 of record NW_027551572.1, read on the forward strand.
CTGATGCAGGGAGAGAGTTCTGTAAACTCAGTCTGTTGTCCCTTGAAGTCATCAAAAAAGTTCCTTATTTCACATTTGTTTCCGTGATGGGGAAAGGGAATGACATGTTTCTGCAGCTGTATTCAGCTGCCCTGAGAAGAAATAAGATGTCCTGTATTTTCTTTGATCAAATTCAGTTTTAGATTTTCTTCCTCAAGTCATTTTCCTTTCTGCATTACTGAAGCAGGTGAGTGCATGTGATGATTCCGACATATATCCAGTGTTTCAGGGGAGGAGAGGGGCAATCCTGGGAACTGGGGCACGTGGGGGTAGTGGAGTAGCTACACACCACTAGTGACTTATGCCCTTACAACTTAGCTAGAATATTCAAACTTAGCTAGAATATTAAAACATTCAAATATATTGTAACTTACGTAATCTGCTTGGCTCCCTCGAGATTTTTAACCATCGCCAGAGAGAATTTAAGCATTTTAAGCAAAGATGTTAAGCGTTTCCCCTTTATCCTCCAACATACACACGCTGCATCCAGTGCGGCACACGGGCTATGCCCTCCTTCCTTCCTGTCCCCAACACTAGTGCCAGTGTTTGACCTTCCTGCTTCTCAACTAGAATCACATCTCTGTTCCTGTGCCCTGTAGTACCCAGCTGAAGCCACCATGCCTTCTGTCCCCATCTTAGTGTATGCAGCCCTCCCTTTTCCAGGTATACCTGCACTCATGGAGTCCTGTATCAGAGGATTTGGCATTTTAGTAAATGCACCTGGCAGTTGGATTCATTCAACAAAATGGTTCAATAAAAATTTACCAAGTATTGTATGCCAGGCACTCTGCTAGGCACTGAGTATGCCAACATGAAGGTAACCTTGAACTCCTTCATCTATAATCCATATCTGTTTCACCCCCAATTAAACTAAAAGTTCCTTAAAGGGAGGAGCATACCTTTCCTAATAGTGTTTTGAGCATGTGAGTTCAAAATATTTGCAGATTAGAAACTCTAATTTCTAAAAAACTGATTTTTACTCTAATAGTAAAAGCAACCAAATTCAACTTTTATGCAATTCATTCATCAGAAAAATATTATATGTAACAAAGGTTGAAAGACACTTTGCCCATATGTGCCCATACACCCACGCCTTACGACCGATCTAACCATCCCGGCAAGTTAAGTTAGTTACAGCTAATGGCTATGGCAAACTCTAATTCAAGACACAGGACTCACAATTTTTCTTCAAATTATGTAGCCATTTATCACTTAGTCTATGGCTGTGGACATATATTGAAGCAAGTAGCTCTCTGGCTTGGAAAAAGATGGCAGGCCCAAGTCCTTCTGCAAGGTCCTTCATGTGTACGCCCGAACAGGAGAGAGATTAGTTGTTTTCATTAGAGCAAACTCTGCCACGTGGGTTTCTTGGGACAACAGTTCCGGTTTCACTTGTCCTCCTTCATCCATGGGTCCTAATATTTGCTTTTAAAAATATAATGCAAGGGAGTCATTTGGCTAACCACTTAGAAATTCTCCTGTAAGCAGCAGCCTATAGGGATGCCTGGCTGGCTCAGTTCATAGAGCAGGCAATTCCTAATCTCGGGATTGTGTGTTTGAGCCCCATGCTGGGTACAGAGATTACTTAAAAAAAAAAAAAAAAAAAAAAAAGTCTGAAAAATGGCAGCAATAGCAGCAGCATACAGGTCATCTGATTACCAAAGGGTTGCTGCAGAGTTTTCATGAATAATCAAATGATCCTCATGCTGACTGAGAATTCCAAGGGAGCCTCTGGTATCTGGCAAATGTCAGAAGCTCCTCAACTGTCAAGCCGTGTTGTGGGAGGGAAGTCCACTCTTGGTGTGCCAAGTACCGAGAGAGGACAATCTCAAGATCTACAGCCCCTGCTGCAACAGCTCACCAAGTGCAGTGAATTGTTACTGAGAAGCTGGTGCCCGGGAGTGGCTTCTGTGGGTAAATGCCTGGAGCACTGAGAAACTGCTCTCGAGGTCAGGAGAACTGCTTGCCATTCAACCTACCCTGCCAAGGAAGAAACCAAGCCAGAACAGCGGCCGAAAGCTAAAATAGGGAGACAAAGGATGAACCAAAAAGACAGTGATGATATTACTTTTGTTTTTCACTGCGTTCATATTTCCCATGCAGCTGCTGCCTTCCTTTGAGATTGGCTCATGGACGGAAGATGACGTGGTAAGTTGCTTCTGTGAACGCCTCCTTTGACCAGGGCAGGTATTTCAGACATTTGTCCGTAAGTTACAGCTGCAGCTGGAGGGGTCTGGGCCTTAGGAAAGTCTAAGTAGGAGAAGTTGACAAATTCCTTGTTTTTCTATTTTTAATGCAGTCATGATTTAAAATAAGGCCTCAAGAGCAAAGCAAGTAACTCTTCAAATCTTACAAGAGGATTCCACCTCCCTATTTGCTCTGAAAGGTATTCCAGAATACTATAATGAATACCAATGGCAAAGTTAAAGGAGTGATCCAGGATACCCAATGAACAAATGTGAAAAAAGTTTGATCTTAGATTTCCCTAAGATACCAGGGATGGACTGGAACCACAGTGGAGAAAGATCTGGTAAAGGCAGCTCTAGGCTGGGATTCCGCTGATCTGGGTTTCCTTCCTACCTTAGGCCTGTTTGAAAGCGACAGGTTCCTCTTTCCTCCGGCCTTTCCCAGGGGGACTGGACGCAAGCCCCCAGACATTCTCTGCAGCTGCAGCCAGAGGATGGGGACAGATTATTTAAATCCCGAGGAAGTTCTATACCTTACACTTGGGTGGAGACCCTCAGGAACAATCCTCTTTAGCCTGTTGCATCTCTGTATCTGTTTCTTTAGTGAAAAGTCTGGAGAATTCTTGATCAGAGACCTCAGGGGTTTATACTTGTCCAGGTCTATTTTACAGGCCCAAGGCATCATTAAATGAAAAAGAAAAACAGCTGTAATGCCAGCCTTAGCAAGCCCTCACCCCAGGGAACAGACCAAATGCCACTACTCATGACTAGAAACTCTTGGGAAGGTCTGTTTACCTAACACAACCTGGTTTCTGGACTGGGGCATCTTCCTCCCTGCCCACCATATTCTGGTGAAGTAAAACTGCTTTCAACATTGGCTCACCTCTTTGGCTTCTATAGGGTGAGGAAACTTGGCACCACTTGCCTCTACTTCTTCCCATTCACTGGGCCTTGTCGTTGGTAATGTTCCCACTAGCCCTGCTTATTAACAAGGAAAAAGAACTTTGGATCTATTCATGGGCCTGGATATAATCCCTTTATCCCCAGCTGGAAAGTTGGCCCATCTCATTTGAGAAGAAATTTTTAAAAAAGCACTGAGCTCTAACAGTTATTTTTAGCCTTTGCTCTGAGGTCGAGTGGTTTTCAAGCCATGTAAACAAAATCCCAGGGTCAAGGGCTCCCCAGAGACTTGCTAGGACCAGGTCTGGACTCCCTTCTGTCTATGTGAGGGGCTACCAGTAAACATGTGCCAAGTGATATTCAAGGCCTGAGGGTCACAGGGTCCAACTTCATTCTATACAGGAAGCTCTGTGCTTTAACTGGTCTTGGGCCGCAGAGCTACTTCCTGACCAGGACTACGCCATGGCACTTTCTGCCTACTTCTCTGTCCACTGCTGTGTGTTCCCTGCTCCTCGTACAATTCCTGGGTAAATCAGTGCCCCTCAGCAACCCCAGGGACCACCAGCACATAAAAAGAAAAGTCATTATAAGAATCTTCTTGAAGGATTTTTTAAATCTCCCAAATAAAGCAGAAAACCAACATTTCCTCAAGTATGCCAAGATGTCCACTGGGACGGGTACCTCCAATTTGAAAGCCTGACGTTTTAAATCCAGAAAGAGAGTGTCTTTATTTTTACCTTGGTGGTTGAACCAAAACTTACATCGCAAAACTATAGATATTTTAATCTACTGAAAAGTGTGTTTTACTGTGAAGTCAGGCCACTGACCGTGTGTGAATCTTCAAAACCATATATGTCCTCTCTTTCACAGTATTTTTGGGTTCAGCAGCTCGTCAGAAAAGGCAAGTGGAATAACTTACCTTCTTAATTCATGCAGTTAACTTTGCTCGGGACATGGTTTCATCTCATTTTGTTCTGCCTTCTCTCATCCCTTCCTTCAGGGGACTCTTCTGCAGAGATGAGCATATACGCAAGTTTGTTTAAGGAAAACAACATTACAGGAAAGCGACTCCTTCTTCTGGAGGAAGAGGACTTGAAAGACATGGGCATTGTCTCCAAGGGGCACATCATCCACCTGAAGGTACCTCAGAGAGGGAGGAGAGTCGGTCGACAGTCTTTACTGAGCACCTACTATGTACTGAGCACCTACTGTGTAGCAGACCATGTGTCGTGTCAGAGGCTAAGGATACACACCCAAATGTGCTGGCTGTTACAGTGCTGAAATACTTCCATACCAGCTGATAATCAGCCTCTGTCCCCAAGAGACCCCCACTCCCTCCCTCATAATCCACCGGCAAAACGGTTCATACCCGGCACAGCAGATGTCACCTAGATACACCCGAACGTCACTCCATGCCCTCAGGGAGTCCCCAGTCTAGTGGAGAAGACAGGGATCGATCGTGCAATGGTGATAAGAAAACAGCTGTAGGAAACGCCACAAAGGACCAGTGAGGCTGAGGTGAGGAAAGTCTTTTGCAGAGAAGTTGTGAAGGAGCTGAGAGCTTAAAGACAAGCAGGGGTGAACCGGGGGCAGGGGACACAGGGAAGGAAGTGTTCCGGAAGGGAAGGCACTGCCGGTGGCACGGCTGCAGGGTGAGGCCCCAGAGACACCGCCCTGCGGTGCCTGCGGACACGCCGTCCACCCAGAAGACCGGCGGTGACTCTCTTAAAGGCCGGAGAGGCTGGCTACCCATTAGGAGTCCCTAAGGATGCCGAGCACGTCCACAGACTGAGTGAAAGCTAAGCCACTGTGGTACCTAACGTCATGGGAACATGGGTTCAGTTTGCGGCGTTTGTAATCTCGGCCTGGAACGGACACGCCACGTGTGTGTGCTAGTCCTTCATTTCTCAGGAAATCCTAACATGTCCCCCTGGACTGAAGTGCTGCACACTTGCAAAGCTAAACCTGTTTTTGTTGCTGGGTTTTTTTTTTTGTTTTTTGGGGTTTGGGGTTTTTTTTTTGGTAGTTTTAGCAAGCAGATCTGTTTCTTTGTTTTGTCGTGTTTTTTTAGTTACCCAAACCAAATAATTGCTGGCATCTGTGTGGACACTGTTATTAGAGATCTGTTAAGAGCGATCTTAGGATGAAATCAGTTTGTTCCCCAAACCTCCTCAACCCCAGTGTGGGTGGATGGAGGGGTAAGCATAGGTTAGAAAGAAGAGAAGTCAAAGAAGGAAAGGTAGGAAACAGCTTCCTGGCCAAACCCCATCTCACAAAGTCTCTCTTAACCTGTCAACTGCTTTTCCCTTTACTTCACTTAAAGCCACTGATGTGGCTTTTTTCCTTTGGAAGGAGATCCCCTCTGAGGTCCAAAGAGAACCCATCTACTTCCGTTCTGCGGGCCCTGGGCCCATGCAAGGTCTGTGCTTACAGGCCCTGAGCACCTGTTGAATGATGGCTTAGCCTTTACCTCATCATCGTCTCCCTCTTCGAATATGGGCGGGAAACCTCATTCATAAACACACATCTCAGAGGCTGGCAAGTGATTTAATCTCAACCTTTGGTTGTGGGCATGTCCATCCCGAAAAGCTAAGCTGGCTCAGATGGGCTGCAATGGGAAAAATTATTTTCTCTGGTGCAGAGAAGTTTCAAGGCTCCAACAGAGCAATGTGGTAAATCCTGTCCTATTTGGTGGATGACAAGATGCTCCCACCCCCCTTCCCCTCTGCTGTCTTTGAAAAAGGACCAACATCCTTTAAGGAGCCATCAGGAGGAAAGAGGGTGGCAAGCTCTAAATCACAGAGCCGTAGTGACTTAAAACCACCCGAGCGGGTCTAGGAGACAGTGCGCCCTCCGTGCTGGTTGGTATCATTAGGGCCAGCAACGTCCAAACTTAGTATTGTTCAACAAAGTCAGTGAATGCTACTACCTGCAAGAGTGGGCCTGTGCAGATGCAAAGAAGAATCCTGGCCTTGAGGAGTGTACGCCCCAGAGAAGAGAGAAAGCGTGTACATGCAGCTTCTCATGACAAAGAGTCCTGGCAGTTGGGAGGAAAGGAGCCATTCACTACCTCTGCTTGGGAGAGGCCGTGGAGGGGGCGGCGAGAGGGAAAACCTAGCGTGACCGCAAAACCATCATGCGGAGTGAAAGAAGCCAGAGCCAAAAGGTCACCTAGTGTATGATTCCATTTATGTGAAATATCCCAAAAAATATGTAAATCCATACAGACAGAAAACAGGTTAGTGCTTGTCAGGGGCTGGGAATGTCAGGAGTGACTGCTACTAGGCACTGGGTCCCCAGATGTTCTGGAACTAGACAGAAGTAGTGGCTATACATGCTGTGAAGGTACTAAACGCCACAGATTCAGTACTTTATAATGGTTAGTTTCATGAGAGTGAATTTCACCTCAATAAATAAATAAAAAGAAGGAAAGTACAGTGGCTCGTACATGCCTGACCACGAACAGTCTTCCAGTGGGGAAGCTCTCTCTGTTTGATAGACGATGTGCCTTCAAAAAGGATGCATGTGGCAAGGAGACGTCCTAGGAGCAGAGCCAGGAGGAAAAGAAGAGAATGGTGTTACAGAAGCCAAAGGTTAAAAAGGTTTATAAAAACAGAGTCTAATGCTGCAGAGAAGCCATGAAACCCCTGCATGGAGGAAAAGCCCTCACGGGAAGCAGCTGGCTGGGGTGGGGTCAGTGCATTGTCCTCTGCTTGTGAAGCAGAGTGTCTGCCCTGAGCTCCAAAAGAGGGAGCAGACGGGTATTGGGGGGACCCAAGAGTTCGCCTGAAACTCCTGGATGAGAATGCATATGCGCATAGAGACAGTTCCCAGAGAGGGGAGCCTCAACTGTCAGGTGTATGGATGGCCCACCTAACTGCCAAGGCTGTGCCTAGGTTACTGATCACTCATGGGGGGCTCAGCCAACACGTGACACTCTAACTCAGCTGGGGCGTGGGTATTTCTGACAAACAAGCCTTTATGACAGAGAAGGATTAAGAAAACGATGACGGAGGTGTGTTCTGGGAGGTGCCGCATATACTCGTGGGGATATGAGGATAAATAACGCTTTGAGCTGGGCTTCTGGGGATAGGATACCAGATGAATACCTCCAGACTAAAGGAGCCTTCCTGGTACTTGTCAGGCGTGTTACACACACGCGCACGCAGACACACACACACACACACACACACACACACACACACGTCAATACGAATATGCCCTCAATTCTCTGCTCTGTCAACAAGGAAAGAACGATCATCGCTGTGTACTTTCTCAAAGAGACTCTCAACCCTTAAATGGTAGGTCATGAAACTAAACAGTTTTTCTACCTACCCCTCTGCCACTTTGTTGTCCCTTTAAACCTGTCTCAGCATCCTTCTCCTCCGTGCCTGGAAGCCCTCACGTGGAGGGGCCATGCGGAGGGAATGGGGCTGAACATCCGTAAGTGTTCATTACATTGTCAAGTGTCAACAGCTTTCATTTCACTTTGAAAAATGCATCTAATTTTTCTCACATTGGCACTTTCTTACTCTCTACATGATACGTTCGGTTCACAGAAAAGCTGGATTATACCTGAGGAGTATAAAAAAAAATAATTTAAATGGTCCCCCTTTCCTTTAAGAGTTCTTTGTGCTTTAGTGGGAGTAGGGGGAGCATTGGACACATACTCATAGTAAAGCCCTTACCATGCAATAAACCTTTTAGCGAGATTTCAGCCTTAATGAAAGTCTCTGGTGATATATTCATGTTCTTTGTTGTTTTTCCCAGTTACTCAGGGTGACAACTGCATTCTGCACACTAGAACATTAACTTGTCGCTAGTATACCCTACCGGTGTTTGAAGAATGGTTTTATTTATTGTGTACTCTGAGATTTAACATCTTTAAAATATCTTCCCATTCCATTAAATAATTATGAACTACCTAGAATAGTCTGAACAATCAGTTTTATTCTCAATAGATGTTGGATATTAAGATCCCCAAGATATTTTATGGGCTACATAAATAAAGGATGCCTTTATATGTGCACAATAATTTTAATCCTCTCTTGGCACTATCTGATCATTAATAAAGTCATGTTTTGTTTTTTTTTTTTACAGTCAGCCATTGAGAAATTAACCCATGATTACCTAAACTTGTTTCACTTCCCACCACTGATTAAGGTAGGTAAGGTGTTTCTCTTACTGAGAATGTGCTACTTTATTGATGTATGCACCTGCTACATCCACACCTAAATTTGCCTATGTCGGGAACTGTTGTTTGAAGAGAACTTTATTCATTGTCTGTCTAACAAAAGGCCCTTTGAGTGAAGCTTAGGATGTGCGAACATGCTTGACTCCTGCAAGTTGAAATATTAACAGTGTATTCGTGATAAGGACAACACATGTCACCTTAGGGACTCAGGGATGTTAAGAACTAATGTTGTAGGTTCGTACAATGGCCTCCCACCTGTCTCCTGAGACCTTTGTCCAACATATAAGTCACTAAAGGACTTCACATAGTAGGTATGTGGGTTATCTGTCACTTGCATTACGGGGAGGGGGTAGGAGATGTCTTGTTTGAAAAGCATGCTATTATATTTGATACATTATTTTGAATACAGTCTAAAGGTATATGGCCTATGTTTTTATAGAGTTAGTACATGTTTGCAGTTAATACACAGAACTCTTCTCATTCACTAACTATGGTTTTCCATCTCTGAACTCCAGAAGGTTCATTTTGCTCCTTTTCTTGGCCCTTCACCCTCATCTGTTCTAGCAAGTACACAGCTCTGCTTTGGGAATTGCTTGTAAATATCGCGAGTGTTATGAACTCTCAGAGTGAAGTCCACCTTATAGCGGACCTCCAGGTGCTAAGTGCATTGCTGGGGTAAAACTGTACAATGCAAGATGCATTGTGAAACCTGTAAGGCGGTGACATTCAACTTGTTGTGCATGAGACAAATCATGTGGAAATGTTCTCAAAGGCTTAACATGTCACTTCTCTTGCTTTAAAGAACTGTACTTTGTAGCTTGATCCAAAGAACCAAACGTTAAACAATAAGTTAGAATAGAATCACTAGTACTGAGAAATCATCTCTTTTATATGAGAAATAAAAACAAAGACACTACTTACTATATAGAATAAATGGTGCTTGTTTTTCTGTTTTAGGACTCAGTAGATGAACCTAAAGAAAATGAGGAAAAAATAGTGAACCTTGAACTTGTGTTTGGTTTTCACTTGAAACCAGGAACTGGCCCACAGGTAAATCACATTTTAAATCTTTTGGATAAATTTCGATCAAATTTGCTATTTTTCTCTTGGAACTCTGTGATTTCATACACCTCCCCCATTTCCCCAACCAGCTGATAACTCGGTTATGAGTAAGGTGTACGGGCTTTGAAAAACAGAATTTAGTTGAAGGGCTGCCAGGTGCACCTGGATGGCTCAGTCAGTTGAGCGTCCAACTTTGGGTAATGATCTCACAATTCGTGAGTTTGAGCCCCACATCGGCTGGCTTGCTGTCAGCACAGAGCTTGCTTCCAAACTTCTGTCCCCCCCCCCCCCGCCCCTCCTCAACTCTTTCTCTCCCTCCCTCTCTCTCTCAAAAATAAACAAAAAAAATTTTTGAAGAGAAAAGAAAAGAAAAGAAAAGAAAAGAAAAGAAAAGAAAAGAAAAGAAAAGAAAAGAAAAGAAAAAGAAAAGAAAAAGGCTGCCAGCTACCTATGTGATCCGGTCTTGGAATCTTACTCTCTTGTTCAGCTGAAGAGTCCTGTGTGAGACCACCCGAACCCCAGGGAAACTCACAGCAAAGCATGGGGCGGGGGGATGCCAATGCGATTGTTGATGTTGCTGGACATTGAGCATCCCCTCTTCCTGTTTCTGTTATAACACTGAGAGTAAAACCACATCGAGAGTAGAACTGTAGGTGATATGGAAACCCAAAATATCAGCTCTAAATAGGGCAGAACAGCATTTGACCAACACATATTCAATCAGGCTTTCACTAGATGTTAATTTTAGAGTGTGGCAAAATTATTTGACCCAGGTGGCATATGAACTAGAATCACAATAGGTTTGTGTTACTTTGGATTGCCATAAATAGGCAGTAATGATAACTTATATTAATTGTACACTTACTGTGTTCCAGGCACACAGTACTGAGGTGTAGATGCTATTTCCCCCTACTTTACAAATGAGGAAACTGGGGCTCTGAAAAGGTTAAATAACCTCCCCAAGGGCTACCTGGCTAGCCAGTGGAGAGATGAGGCTTCAATGCAGGCCTCTCTGATCCCAGAACCAAGCTCTTACTTACGGCACCATGTGTACCTTTCTTTGGAGGCAGCAGCCAAGAGACCTTGTGAATATGGCTCCTTGCAACCCACAGCCAGTCACTCTGGTAGCGCTAGCGTAGGCTCAGCTAGCCTGTGGCCTATCCCAAATTACGCCATGTGCACCCCGGGCCATTCATGGAACCAGTGTTTGGGAGTGACTGACAATGGTTTTGAGGGGGTGAAGTCTTCAAAAATACACTTTCTAGACACCTGACAGTGTCCTGCCTACACCACTACTGATCTATCTGTGCTTTTGCTGAAAAAAGCAGCAGCAGCTGGTTGAGTGAAAGCTGCTCTGACTCCAGGTTTCTCCTCATCGAACACTTTCCTTTTTTCCCGGGATGGGTCACGGGCTAGTCATTCCTGTTGTTAGAAGCAGCTACAGAAAGAGGGGCAGCAGAGTAAGATCCTCTCTGTCCAACAACCACCAGGCGCCCTTCTAGCCCGGAGATTCTGTAGCTGTGGGCGCTCCCAAGTCCGTGTGATGGTAAACAAATTACATAATTTGCCCTCTTTGACATCTCGACTTCATGGCACTTAGTACTCTTTGTTTAAACGATTTTATGGCTTGTAGGTGGAAAAAGAAGAGGGATGAATTTTTTGTGGGGGGACACTTGTCAAAATTAGTCCCCACCAAGAAAATAGCTTACAATTAACAAAGACATGACTTGTTAATGGGGAAAACTAAAAAATATCTTTTGTAAAAATTTAGAAGGTATAAATGATACTGGAGACCAAATACAGTGGTCTGCTTTTGTCCACAATTGTGTAGACTTCTCGAACCACAGGTTTTCATAAGGCCGAAAGTCACTGCAGCTTTTGACAGCCTGTTGATCCTTGGTCATGCCTACAGTCATAATTTCAACCATGCATTCAGCGGACATTTCCTGAGGACCTGGCTCTATGCTAGAAGGTCAGCATATAAAATCAAAAAGTATAGTCCCCAGCTTGAAAGGAAGCCATTGCTGACTAGAAGAAATAGACAAGATCAGTGAATGGTTTTAGTAGAGAATGACGTGCTTTTTTTCTCTTTTTAACAACATCGAGCACCTCATTCAATGGAAGCACACAGGCTATGCGTTGAAAGCAGACGCATAAAGGGGTCAGAGAGGATCTTAAGGTCTTTTGGGTAGAAGTGATGCTTCAACTTTTAAAATTTTAATCCTAGGGGCGTCTGAGCGGCTCAGTCGGTTAAGTGTACGACTTCGGCTCAGGTCATGATCTCACGGTTCGTGGGTTCGAGCCCCGCGTCGGGCTCTGTGCTAACAGCTAGCTCAGAGCCTGGAGCCTGCTTCACATTCTGTGTCTCCCTCTCTCTGACCCTCCCCTTCTCACANAGAAGCCATTGCTGACTAGAAGAAAGATAAGATCAGTGAATGGTTTTAGTAGAGAATGACGTGCTTTTTTTCTCTTTTTAACAACATCGAGCACCTCATTCAATGGAAGCACACAGGCTATGCGTTGAAAGCAGACGCATAAAGGGGTCAGAGAGGATCTTAAGGTCTTTTGGGTAGAAGTGATGCTTCAACTTTTAAAATTTTAATCCTAGGGGCGTCTGAGCGGCTCAGTCGGTTAAGTGTACGACTTCGGCTCAGGTCATGATCTCACGGTTCGTGGGTTCGAGCCCCGCGTCGGGCTCTGTGCTAACAGCTAGCTCAGAGCCTGGAGCCTGCTTCACATTCTGTGTCTCCCTCTCTCTGACCCTCCCCTTCTCACACACTCACTCTCTCTCTCAGAAATAAATTAAAAAAAACATTAAAAAAAATTAAAAAAAAATTTTAAGCCTAAAATTTTAAAACCATTAGGAATTATTAGGTAGGGAAAAGACATGAAAGGCAAAAGGAATAGCTAGCATATGCAAAAGCTCAGAAGCATGAAGCCAGGAAGGCACAGGGAGCTCTTCTTTAGGCTAATTTCTATGGGACCACACAACTCACCTCAAGCATCACTGCCTCTGGCACTTAGCATGATGAGCAGGGGGCCTAGTGTGGTGAGAACTAAGGCCAGAACAGTGGCTGGCGACCAGAAAAAGAACAATCTTAGGTGCTAAACTAAGGAGTTTGAAGAGTTTTAGGCAGGGAGTAGATAGGATCAGATTTATGTTTTTTTTAATTTATTATTTATTTTTTATGTTTTTATTCTCTTTTTGAGAGAGAGAGACAGAGTGCGATCAGGGAAGGGGCAGAGAGAGAGAGGGAGACACAGAATCTGAAGCAGGCTCCAGGTTCTGAGCTGTCAGCACAGCACCTGACATGGGGCTCAAACCCATGAACCATGAGATCATGACCTGAACTGAAGTCGGATGCTCAACCAACTGAGCTACCCAGGTGCCCCAGATTTATGTTTTTAAAAGGTCTCCCAGGGGCACCTGGCTGGCTCAGTTAGTACAGCCTACGACTCTTGATCTTGGAGTCATGAGTCCAAGCCCCGTGTTGTGTGTCGAGATTACCTAAAAATATTTTTAAAAAATTTTTAAAAAAGCAAATAAATAAAATCTCTCTCAAAAGCACAGGGAAGGTGCACTGGAAAAGGACCGGGCTAAAGTGAGAAAGACCCACCCGCGGGCAATGGGGACAACCAGGCTAAAGGGGACAAGGAGAGGAGGCTCTGGCAGTGCCATGGAAACCAGGCGTCCAAGGACCTGGACAGGGAACCGATGAGACTAGGTCACCAGCTGGAAATGGCGTCAGGGTAGGAGAGGAGCCAGGATGTTGCCGGGTTTCTAGTGGGCAGCTGGGCAGATGATGTTATGACATAACAGATCAAAAGTGACATGTACAATGAGGATGTCACACCATGGTGTTTAAAAGTATAGAGAAGTGACTGGCGGGCTCTGTGCTGTGTGTAGAGTCTGCTTAAGATCCTCTCTCTGTCCCTCTAGCCCTCTTTCTAGCTCAGGCGCGCACTCCCACTCTCTCCCTCTGAAATAAAAAATTAAAAGAAATTTTTTAGTTAATAAAAGAAGTGACTGGAATGTAGAACGTTAACCAGGAAAAGCTTTTTTGGAAGGGGTGAGTTTTGAAACAAGGTTCGAAGAGGTTCATGGTCATTTGCAAGTAATGTCCTTAATATAATGTTTAAAAGCTTATACTTCGTACTTCATGCTGAAGAGCTCAAGTTATTTCATAAATGTCGTCTCATTTATCCCCTTGGCATATCTGCGAGATGCTTAAAGTACAGTATTGTCATTACTGATCAGGAAACAGAGCAAGAGGAAGCGTGTGGCCGGCTTTAGATGGGGCGAGGACAGAGCTGAGACCGGAAATTACATCTTTATCATTACCTTCTTATTAAACATGTGCCAGCTCGCATACCTGTTGCAAGAGATTTAAGCCATCTGTATATTTTCATGGAACAATCCTAGGATAAATTACTGTCCAGTTCTAAACTACCCAGTTATGCCAGCCTACGCCCCAGTATTATGAAACATTTTCCCCAAACATTTGAAATTCCAATTCCTCACATGAAAACCTTGTTGCCTTGACCTTTAAAGGTAGAACCCAAGAAAAAAGGACATCCTCAAAATCCCAGCTGAATTCTCATAAACCCATATCACAGAAAAGGTGAAGCCTTTCTATGACTAGAATAAGTTACTAGAGGACACTGATGTTTTGCAAGCTCTCTCAAACTAGGGTTTGCATATTGGGGAGATCTGCTTGACCATTTCACCTTTGCTTTTACAAACAAAATGAAAGATGTGTTCTAATTACAACCACCAGAAATAATACAGGACAGGGAGCTTATCATGAAAATAGTAGCTGCATTTTTCCATCGCATCTGAGAGAGACCACCAGCTCAACAACCACTTAAAATCGGTACGTTGTTTCAGTAACTGTCCTGCCAAGGGGAAACCATGAAAATATGACCTTATCCACAGATCTACAAATACATGCGGAGGAGAAAGACTTCCATTGTAAGACCTGTCAACGTTTTGTTCTAAGAATTCGGATGCAATGCTGTTTTTTAGCCTCATTTTACAACCAGATGGATTCTGGCACAAAAGTGAGGTTGATTCGCTGAACTGAAGAAAGCCATTCATGTCTGAGTGCCCACGTACCTGCTAGCATGGCCAGGGGCCACTGCATGATGCCTCGCCATGATGTGTCTTTTACTGCCTCACCCTCTGGAGAAGCAGGACCTCAGCAGACCAAAGCCCCATGCACACTTACAGGATTCTCGCACAAATGAAGCATGCTTTTCTTCTTTCCTTGTTGAGGCCAACTGGCAGGGTAATCAGGACTGGACCAAAGGCATCGCTGGCAAATTTAAATGAATAAAAAGTGAGAATGGGGTTTACCCATGTATTTGAGCTATTTCTAATGAGTAAATTATTAATTTAAATAATGCCATACATTGAGGCAAACTTGAACTTGAAATTATGACGGTGGAATTGACAGAAATTGGGTCTTTCTCAGCTCAAAATTTACCTGTGCTCAGATCTGAAATGCTTGTGATTATAATTTTACACATCTGCCAGACATTGTGGTAAGTGCTCTGCACACATTCTTCTCATGTAATTGTTAGAAGCCACCATCACAGGAGCATTATCCTTGTATCATCTCCAGGAGAAACTGAGGGAGGGAGAGAGGTAAAGTGCCTGACCCAGAGTCCCCACCTATTTAGGGGCAGATCTAGTCCAAGGACTCAACTGCTGTGTCATACTGCCCCTTTCCAGAAAGTAGCATCATCCCCCACAATAGATGTGTTGGTAATAAAAAGATAATTTGGGGGTCACTTAATACTAAATTACCATCTTTAGTTTTGTGTGAGTAACGCCTTGTGTTTTTTAATCTAAGGCCTTCCACTTGGCACAAAAGGAAAAAGGCTTCCATAATCTCAGCTTCATGCACCGCAGCACCCCCCGCCCCCCGCCCGTGGCAACCACCCTTTCTTTTACTGAAATATTCAGCTCCATAGAGTTTATTATTATATCTCGTATAAACTCACCAGTCAGGAATATTGATTCTCAAATTGCCAAGGAATAAACTATCAAATCACCCAGCAGTTTTCTCACCAAGAACCTTTCTGAGACTGTGTCATAAAAATTCAAAAGGAGGGTTATGAAGAAACTACCTGGGAAGGCATGCTTTCCTTGGGGGTGCTGGACTTGGTCCCTGGAGTCCTTACCTCCTCCCCTCCCCCATGGGACATGAAAACCTGTGGGTCTAAGTTGATGACCCACGGCGGTCAGGGGAGTAGCCTGGGAAACAAGACCCTGTCTCTGCCAGCACCCTGGCTACCGCGGACCCTGAAATAGACACAGGTTCTAGACTCCGACTGGAGGATCACCATTTCTGATTTCCTTTTGAGCAGGATTCTGAAGGATCAACCCAGTGAGTTAGACAAAATAAAGAGGAACAAAATTTTGAAGGTGTAGAAGCAGAATAATGGCCTCCATCAAAGCCAAAGGTTTCTTCCATCCACCCTACCCGCCCCCCTTCTCCTTCCGCACGTCATGGGTAACACTGGGCCCCCTTCTCCCACGCCTCACCAGAAGCAANCTTCTTCCATCCACCCTACCCCCCCCTTCTCCTTCCGCACGTCATGGGTAACACTGGGCCCCCTTCTCCCACGCCTCACCAGAAGCAATTCAGTCAACAGTTCTGCTTCTCTGCTCCTTTCCTCTCCAGGTTAGAAACACTGCGTGTTACAAATACTTCCCACCTACTATTGTGCTTTTAGGTCTTTATTACTGGATCGCTTATAAAATGTTGCATTTAATAAACTTAATTGAATCTCCAGGCCTTTGCTCAGAGCATTGCAAATATCAAAAACTGTCAAATGGGGCTTTTTTCCCCCATTGTGTAATTTTTATAAATGGATAAACATGAATAAAATAACAGAGCACAAAGGATTTTGTAAGGAAGTAAAAAAACAAAAACAAAACCCAACACTTTTTGTAAATTTCAGAACAGCTAAGAGCAATGCTTTACTTGGATGTATCTTGCATTTATTAAAAATGCAGTGTAAGGAAGCTTATTTCCTATGATCAACTATTCTTCAGGGGAAAAGTATATGCACACACATGTGTCGGTGCACCTAAGTATATGAGGTTGCAGAGAGGCAGGGTTCTATAAGAAATACAACTTTTAATTGACAGCCAAGGAGCGAATGCAGCTTAGAATATGACTGCATGTACTTGCTGCATATTTCTAATCACAGTGGGCTACACTTCATCAAACAGGTCAAGCAGCTGCTTATATGCCCAGAGCAGAGCTGCTCAGCATATACTTGCTGATAGATGGATAATCACATGTAGAAAAGGCACACTAGAAAACGTCTAACAATGGGAGAAAATGGTCCTGACTTGTAGTGTTTGCCCATCTCTGTGGTATAAATATTCTCACCAGGGCCAATTTCAAGTTACCGATCTGATGTCACGGAACATGAAGTTGGGAAGAGGTGTGAGTAACCAGCTTGTGAGGGCGGCTCCGGCACACCACTGGGCCCCTCGTGGCCTCGTTCATCAAGACTCTGAATTCCTTTTAAAACAGTGAACAGCAAGGAAGCATACATGATAAAACATAGGATGACTACACGACAAATATATCATTGCTGGCTTCCGGCTATAATAATATGTGTAGTTAGCTCACAGAGAGCTCTAGCTTCCCAGCGAATCCATAGTTGGCTCCGATCTCCTTGGGTTGCCATTGGCTCATACAGATAGACTGACTCTGCTGTAGGACTTAAAAGTTAAGTTTTGAGTTTGTAAAGAGTAAGAATATACTACTTACGGAAACAGAAACAAAACTTAAATCTGTGACTGTCTTTTTAAAACGTTTGAACAGTCACAGTTGTTGACTCCACTGATGATAGGACATTTTTACTTTTAGAGGCAGGTTTTCCAAAGCCACTGAACGAAAGAAGACCTTGATAACTCACAATGCCTTGTGTTTTCCGAACCAAAAATGAGGTCTTGAGAACAATCAATTATAGTAGGGACTGATTACTTGAAATGAAATGAAAAGCACTGCATTTGAAAAGCAAAGATGTACAACAACCGTATCAATCCTGGACGCCAGGATTTGGCTGAGAACAGCTCAAATGGTAAACAATGCCAACCAACCAGGCCAGTGGTTTTTCTTCAAAAGTCATTAATTTTGGGCATCACCTCTGAAGTCATGGCAAGGGAGGGGAAGTTAGTAGTCAGAAGAGCTGTTTTTATATTTTGAGTGTCCTGGGTAAAAGTCAATTTGCAGTCCGTTTGTCAGCATTTAAAAAAGCTTATAAGCAGTAATTAGGTAAGCTAGAACACCTTCTGTGTTGGTTAAGAAACCCAGTCTTGAGAATAGAGTCTTAATTATTCAAAATCAGTAACAAGACTTACTCTTTTTTTCCCCAGATGAATACCCAGTGCCTTCCGATTTTAAAAAGAGTTTTAAAAAACCAAAAAAGTCCTTTCCAAACATGTCAGCTAACATCTGAACCATTTCAGGTAGTGTGTAGTGCATCATATGAGAGTACATCTCACTTGATTTCTTTTACTTTATTTTAACATCATCCCTAAAGTCCCTTTTTCATACATAACTCGAATAACAACCCCCAAAAGGCAACATAACAACCTTATCTCTACTGGTGTCTAACTGCCACCAATCTGCCCTGACCTTAGACACAAGCCATTGTTAAGGGTATAACGCATTTACATATTTTGCAATAAAACATCAGTTATTTGCATTACTGTGTCAAGTTTTATTTGATTCTTTCACCTAAAAATGACTCATTTTCCTTTCTTGTATTTTAAAAACCAACTACTCTAAGCTTGTTTGAGAATAATCAAAAATTGCCCATTTAGCTAGAAGTCATTTTCTTTTCAAAAGGCAAATGTTATTTAATCTTTCAGCTGTTCATTGTGCCATCATAAATACTTTCTTTTCAGCACAGTTGTGGGGACTGAAATGAGCCCACTAATTGCCTCCCATTTCGACTGACATGTGGTGGTTTAGTGGAAAGAGAACACAGCAGGGAGAAGGAAATAGGAGGCTGAGAAAATGAGAGCTAATTATTTTCACTGCCTCATGTCAGGCTCTGTGTCAGCCTTGTTTTTACAAACTGGAAGGTTTAGCACTAAATAAAACAAACTGGCGTCATGTTTTTATATACTGGCAGTGTCATGGAAGCAGCTGCACATCTCAAAGACAATATAATGCCTGCGTTCGCATGGACACCATCTGACAGACACTGTGAGCCACGGCTAATGAGGACATCACAGTGGTGCCAAGTGAAAGGTGCTGAATTATGTATGATTCTTCATCAGTACAGCAATAGTCCTGTACATCATTATGAGACATTGTTTTGCTGAAGAGATTAAAACATTCTTAGTTCCAGACCCTGCAACCTATATGCGCTGAAAGAGGTTATTAATGGAATTTTTAGGGAGAGTTTCTTGTGGATTTCTTTTTGGTTGAAAAACAAATCTCGTGGGACAAAGCCGTGATGGGTCATGACACCGTACAGATAAAGAAGAGAAGCAAATTAGCCATACTTGCATTATCTTCTTTTTAAAGGCAGCATAATAAAATAGACAGTAGCGGGGTGATACATAACGATAAATAACCCAGGTGCTATCACGAGATGCGCCACTCTCCTGCCTTTAAAACAGCAGGTTTCGGCAGCTGAGCTAGATAATAGCAACGCGTGCAAAGGAGCCTTCAGAGGCCTAAGTCATCAACATCTTACTACTTTTAATACCAGCATGACCAACATTTCTACCACACTTTTATGTCATCTTGCATTACTTCTTATATTTTCCAACAGTCACCTGCTAGGAGACTGTTTCCCTCTCCCCCCCGCCCCCCACCTCCTCCTTGAATCTTAAAAAGTTTATTTCAACCTCTATTTTCTATTTTAAAACATTGCCTCAGTGCAGGCCTTTTTAATAAGGTGGAGAGGCCTCTTTGCTAGAATCCCGAGCAATCTCTGGTGGTTTTACTTTTTCTCCTTCCTGGGGGGTAGGGGGTAAGACGGAGATGGGATTTTAAAATTCAATGTCTTTACTATCAGACTGGGGCATGCCCAGGAACTAGACTGCGGTCCCGGTGCAGCTAAGCGCACTTGCCGCAAACCTCTACGTTTTCTGAGCCTCAGTCTACTCATCTGTAAAGTGGAGACATGGCTATGAATAACAGGGTAAGGCTGGAAGCGTTAAGTAACACAGACAAATCTCACATCATGCCAAGTGAAAGAAGCCAAACATAGACAAGTACATACTGTAAAGTTCCAATTTTGTCAGGTTCTAGATCAGGCAAAATTAATCCATGGTGAGAGAAGTGAGAAGAGTGTACACCTCCGCCTGTGCGGGGAAGGTCCGCCAGGAACGGACAGGAGGAAACTTTCTAGGACAGTGGTAATATCTAGCTTGTTGGGACGGTTATGCTGGTATGTACATAGGTCAAAATTCACTGAACTGTGCACCTAAAAATCTGTGCATTTTACCATTTGCAACATATACATCTCAATAAAAAAAATCTATCAAAAATGTTTTTTTCTGTAACCTTCAGGTAGAAGTGATCTGTAGAAGCCTGAGAGCCTCATGTGGGGTCTGTTTCCTTCCAAAATGTCCTGAATCATCTTGGCCCTAGAGTCTCTATGATTTATCTACACTGTTCACATCTGCAACAAAATTTGAGTAGGGAGAGAGAGAGGGGGGGAGGGAAAGAGAGAGAAGGAGAGAGGGAGAGAAAGAGAGAGATCGTTGTCTCTGAACTGCCCAGAATTTGAAACAGTATTTAAAGTTAATTTCTGGCTCAGTCGGTTAAGCGCCGACTTCAGCTCAGGTCATGATCTCACAGTTTGTGGGTTCGAGCCCCGCATCAGGCTCTGTGCTGACAGCTAGCTCAGAGCCTGGCGACTGTTTCAGATTCTGTGTCTCCCTCTTTCTCTGACCCTCCCCTGCTCACGCTGTCTCTCTCTCTCTCTCTCTTTCAGAAATAAATAAAACATTAAAAATTTTTTTAAAAATAAAAAAAGTAAATTTCTGTGCTATCTTCAATCCTTTTTTCTACTTGTGAAATATACCTCTACATGGATCATTTCTTTGTACTTCCTCCCCCCCCCTTTTTTTTTTGTGGGAGGGTGAAGGGATGTCTATGTTTGGAATCACTTGTACTAGCTTGGAACTCCAAAGAATTTTAAACAGCTTGCAAAGAATGTAATAGTGATTTCTCACAAAGAGCTACTTAATCTAGCATTAACTGAGTGTTGTTTAGGATTTTATCTTCACAGTGTTAAGAGTTTCTGTTTTACTTGGCCAGTAATCTTAATTCAGAAAGTTTTTTAACATAATTGGCAATACAGAAGCAGTTCATATGGGATGCTTTCTCCTCCTCCATTAACCTCACACTTGCTTCTAAAATTATCCAGGTATTTCAGCAGCTGCCCAGATAAATAGTACATATCCTGGGCACCCAACAGAGCTGTCATTGTTTTCATCAGTTTCAAACTCTTCCCAACAAAATTCCATTCGTTTCTTGTAGATTTGCACCGAGAGGCAGATGATGCAGTCAGTGGTAAGGTTGGATCACTGTTTTCTGCCATTCAAAGCAAAGAACGTCCCAGGGCCGAGCACAGCTCCTGAGCCAGTGCCTTTTTCCTACTAGTTAGTAATAGCATTCCCTAGAAATGGGCATCAAGATACAAATTTGAAGAGTGACACTGTTTGCTTGGGTGGGAATCTGGTCATGAAATAGAAATCCACAGGAGTCAGGACCTATCCCCATGATCTGCTTGTGCAACTAGGTGGAAGTGGTTTTTTTTCTGGTGTGGAAAGTGGAAGTCATGCCGAGCCGCAAAGCCTAAGCCAGGGCTGGCGGAAAGTGTTTGCGATTCCAAATGCTGGCCAGAAAAATCAAGAAAAGGAGCATAAAGACGGTGGAATGGCACCATATGCATTTTTAACAAGGATCTTTGTCAATAATGGAGGGAACGCAGGCTATGCTGGACTTATTAGAGACTCCGTATTTCAGTCTCTGCCATGAGATTTAGAAAGAAATTTGCCAACATAACCTGGACTGTTTATGGCTCTGGAGGATGGAATTCCTCCATACCGTAATTCTTACTTTTGTTTAACCTATAACAAAGAGAAGTTCGAGATTCAGAAAAGACTGAGGGTTTGGAGACCTGCTCTTCATAGCACCAAGAGACGACCTGACATGAGTTCCGAACTCCATCTCCTACTGTCCGTGAGATCTTGGTCAAATTTCCCCATCTCTCGATGCTTCAGTTTCCTCATCAAGATAAGGCTCTCAGGCTGTCAGTCCCATTTCATAGTCATTGTCCTCCAGACATCCAATGGTTCCTTCTGGTCGGGCCGCATTAGGACCCGCTGAAGAAGGATGGGGCAGAATTGGTGTTCTATAATCCAACTATGTAAGAGTTATTCCTTCTTCTGTTTATTTCATAAGACCAGTCGTTGTTATGTTGCCACTGCCTGCATCTTTTTTTTTTTTTAACACTGATCATTCCCGGGCACCAGACTTATTCGGTGCCCTCTGGGTGCCCAAACTCCTGCCCAAGTATGATGCTCTGACCACAACTGCCTACTCTGGCCAGAGACCTTTTCTAAACACTGTCCCTGCCTGCCTGTCAAGCTTATTCAGCTTCTGGCCCACTCCCTTAGATCGCTGCTAGATGGTGGGCTGCTTGTCTAATAAACTAATTGGAGCTGTGTTGGTGACTAATGTTGGTAACGATAATTATAAATGCTCCTTTCCAAGCTCCTCATTTGGCTCTGGCACTGTGCTGGGCACTTCATTTACATTATCTCATTTAATCATCATACAACACACTTGTGAATACAAACACTTGAAGTCCAAACAGGTTATATAAGTTGCCTAAGGTTGGGGGGGTAGTGACAGAAATGGAGTTCAAGCTCTGGCAGCTGGACTTTCAACCATCATCTTTCACCTCATTACCTGCTACTCCCCCAGTAATGGCTTAATGTATACTCTTTTTCTATATTATATCTTAATAATCATCATCAACCCTTTAAACCAAATGAGTGAGTAACGGGGCCATTTCCGACTGCTAGGGGTGAAATAGTTTTGGGAAAGAAGTCCTTTCGGGCCCCCATGGGTTCTCAGAATACAGAGCTGTCTGCTTTTGATTTCTGCCTGTCAGGACTGAGAGTTGTTCACAAGATGTCTAAAGTGACTCTTGAATGTTTCCGATTCATAAATCAATACCAACATTTCTGTCACTCACATCGAGCCCAAATCAATAGTTCACCCTGGTAAAAGTGAATGGCTTTTAAATCGGAGCCCACATTCCCACCACCTGGTCTTTATCTCTACCAAGAAACTGAAAAGGTAGCAATTTTGCACCTAAGGTCCTCTATTAGGCTCATAAATATGTTTGGTTGTTACTTTTAGTGATGTTCTTGATGATTTAATTCATCTTACTGTTATGAAAACCCTTTCAGTGATCGATTGGCCAAAAACTCATTACGTGGCATCCTGTCTCTGTTCCTGTGGAATTCAATACCTTGTTTAAATCCTGGCAGTTGTGAGCAATGCAATTCATTGACAACTTAATAACTCGCTGTGTAGCAAAAATGCCGGGAATACCTGAGGGTAATAGGAAATTGAGCAGAATTTAAAGAATCCCATGACTTGATTTGAGGGTTACTTTTCTTAAATACGCAACAGTGAAATCACAGACTCCGGGGGAAAAAAACCCCTAGCAATTATGTCAGGGCACTGACAGATTAAGTTAATGATTTAAGTGAACACTGCATATTCTTTTCCTTTCCCACCCAGCTTTGTAATTTAATGAAATGGATAATGCCCCCCTTGTCTTATAATGCCTTTGAGTATAGTTTTATTGCTTCTGTCACTATCTTTTATGGTTCAGGCAAAAGCCTTTCTTTCAGATAAGAGAAAGAATTTGAAAAGTAAAAAGGTCTATAACCCTATTATGCGGGCCCATGTTTTTCCAAGTTGGACTCTGGGGAACAGGGAAGCAGTTGCTGCAGGAGAAAGACCTGTGGCCACTTGCTTTTCCGGTTGTATTATGAAAATCTTCCCTGGTCCTTCCCCCACTTGCCTGTTGTCGATAGCGTGTCCCACTGTGGAGCTCTGAGAACCGCCCAGTGAGTACACCTGGCCCCTTCTCCCAATTGCCCTTCCCTATCAGTAGTTCCTCCAACTTTGGAGCCAGGCGGCCTCATGCTATTATAATCCCAGCTGTACCACTTACTGGCCAGAAAATTCCTTTATTGATCTGAGCCTCATTTTTCTCACCTAATGGGAAAATAAACCTAAGTTGTACGGTTATTGTGGATCTCAAACAAAAATAGCACAAAGTACCCAGCAGCATGCCTGGAGCAGATTAAGCAGTCCACCAATGTGAATTCCTACCTGTCAGCTCCTTCTCAATAGAGAGGCTCCTCTGAGTGCAGGCACAGGAGGGTCTGGTGGCGGGCCTGAGGGCCAAGGAGAGTTAGGCTGTGAGGTGGGAGAGCCGAGCAGAGGGCATCGGGCATTTACACACAGCCTGAGGTCTTTCACCTGATTTGGCTAACTTCATTCCAAAACTGGACAGGTAAAAGAAAGAGAACTAAGTCACCTCGTCTTTCCTAAGGCTTTGTATTCCAACCACTGCTTGAGGAGGCTCTTCCATGTCTGAGAAGCGCATTCATGACTCCAAATAGTCATTATCCTGCCCAGTTATCTCAGGTCTCCCGCTGCAGGGGGAGCGGCCCCAAAACAAAGCAATACTGAGAGCTGTCCATTCTGAGTGACTGATCTGACTTCTGTTAACCGAAAGCTGGGTTTTCACATTACTGAATAGACCTTTTCCTTCACTAATTGGCTCTCCATCTTGTGAATGTGGTTGGGCACACTCCCCTCAGGCATGGGCCCTGCTTGGTTCTCCAATTTGTCTAGAGGTTTTCCTAAAACAAAGGGCTCCCCCAGCTTCCTGCTGAAGCCAACAGGTTTTCAACAGCCTCTTTGTTAGTGCTTTTTCATAATAATTTTGACTGAGCTTGTTCAGGAGACATTCCAGGTCTACTCCTATGAGAGCATTTTCTAGTTGCAGCATGTAAGGTGCTCAGTACATAATCCTTAACCTTTCAGAATCCTTCATTCTTCAAGTGACGTAAAAGAGAAGACGAATTTATGGTTCAGGGGTCAAATTTGGTGCAAAGACGTGGCGTATTTTTCCTTTCCATTGCGCACATAGTGTTTATCTCCCAACATCTTTATTATTTAAATTATTCATACAGCCAAGTTAAAAAATATTTATAATGAACCCTCCTCTACTTACCTCCTAGATTCAACCATTAACATTTTATTCTACTTGCCTTATCACATATCTGTCCATCTATCACTCTAGCCTTATATCAATCTTCATTTCTTTGATGCATGTCAAAGTATTTGCAGACACCAATACACTTCCCTTAAATACCTAGGTGTGCTAGAGTTCAATAAGAAATGCACACATTTTAAGAATACATTTCCTGAATTCTGACAAATGCATATGCCTATATAACTCAACCCCCTGTGAAAAGAGTATTAGCAACCCCCCCAGCCAGAAAATCTCACCATGCCCCTTCCCAGTCAATCCCCATATGCAGAAGCAACGACCTTTCTGAATTCTTTCCACTGTAGATTGGTTTTATCTGTTCTAGAATGTCGTATAAATGGAATCCTTAGTATGGTTTTTTTTGTTGTTGTTGTTCCTTTGTGTTGCTGAGTAACATTCTATTCTACGAATGGACTTCATTTATTCTCCTAATGAACACTTGGCCTGTTGCTAGGGAGTATTTAGTTTTGGTGCTTTTGGGTTTTTTTTTTTGTTTTTTGTTTCTTGGGGGCCTATTATGATAAAGCTGCTCAGAACAACACTGTACAAGTCTTTTCATTTCTCTTGGATGACTACATAGGACTTAAATTTCTGGGTCATTGAATAGATGTATGTTTATACATGTAGATATGTTTATAAAAAAATTGTCAAAGCTTTCCCCAAAGTGATTGTACCATTTACACTTTCACCAGCAATCCAGTAGCTCAAAATTCTGGCCAACACTGGATGTTATCAATCTTAGCTGTTTGGTGGGCATCTCATTGTGGTGACATTTTAATTTACATTCTCCTGGTGACTAATGATGTTGAGCCCTTATTCATTACATGGTGGTTTTACTGAAAATTTAATTAACATAACATCATTTTTAAAAATCTAGAGGTTTCGCATAAGAATCCAGATATCCAGCTTTTTGTGAAACATTAAAGGACCTAGCAAGACTGAGGTCATATTCTCACATGGGGACAAGCAACAGAAGCTGAGTGATGACTGTCCCTTTAGGGCAGCTGCCCTTTAGACCCCCAGAGTCCTAACCCTCCTGTACCTCCCCAACACATAGGCCAGTTATCAGTTGCCATACATCACAGTTGCAGTGTTCCCTCCTGGGAAGAGAAAAGTGAGCTCTTTCTTGAGCCCATATTATTATCAACACTGGAAAAGTAAAAGTTAAATCAAGAGGGCCTTGTGTTTCAAAATGGGAGGTCCACATTTCTTTGTATAAGTGAAAAAATATTCCTACAATGTTTAATATGTAAATTAAATGGGTCTATTTTGAAAGATGGCAATTTAGGGCTCTCTAATGAAACTGCCTGGCTTTTACTCATTTTTATTATTAAATGCCCGGCGCCTTTAGAATTTTGAGTTTGCAACTCCTGTAACAATAGGACATTTACAGTGATAAATTATGTCTCAAGACTACACTAACCAGGGGTTATTTAAATATATAAAGAGATCTAATTTCGTGTCCTTTTTTCGAAAAAGGAAAAAGAAATTACTTCAATAGTATTTCATGTAGAAAACTTCGTGTGTTATAAAACACTGAGACGAGAAAAAATTGTTTCACCTTCTGAAATTCTATAATTTTGCTTTTAATTCCAGGATTGTAAGTGGAAAATGTATATGGAGATGGACGGGGATGAAATTGCAATAACCTACATCAAAGATGTGACATTCAACACTAACCTACCCGATGCTGAGATTTTAAAGATGACAAAGGTAGGGTTCTATTTACAGCTTAAAAGCTTTTTTGAATTCACAGATATCAAAGACATTAAAATTCCCTAGCAGTGTGCTTTTGTGCTTGTCCACGTTCACGTCAGCTCAGCCTCAAGCTGCCTCTTGAAAGGCACATTTTATTTAGCAGATTGAGATCATAATAGTTTTTGTTAAAATTCCATGTATGCTGTGTGAACTAAAAAGTACTACAAAAAAGTGTTTAATTTTTTTTTAAATTTTCTTCTCTTTTTCTTTATGCTTACTCTGTCATTTGTTAAAGGAAAGAAAATGCCAATAGTGAAAACATTTACCTCAAATTTGAGGTCATTTTTTAAACTCTGAGAAATGTGTACGGAGAAAGTCTTTCTTGAAAGACTGAGGAGGCACCTGTTGATGTCTTCATGGCTTCCTTGAGTTCACACTCTGGCCAGAGAACACCTCATTACTTTAGGGCCAGTGGTAGAAGCACGCACTTTACAACCCAGAAGACAGACTCAGAGAAATGTTTAGCTTCTCCTCAAGACAGAAAAAAATTTCAGTTCTGTCCCAATAACACTGAAAAAGTACATGTGAGACTTCAATAGGAGAAAGTCAACAACTCGGGTGAATAACCATGATATCCATCAGACCATCACTCGAAACTTCACATAAGCCATTCTTCAGTACATGATGAACTACGTATTTGGTTGCAGTCAAGAAAGTGGGGTTGGAAGCACGGAAGAACCCGGGTCCAAACACCAGTGGGGAAGTGAAGAGTCTTCAAAGCCACAGCATTAGACTTGCAAATGTGTTCCCTTCCCAGGCATAAGATTGCTAAACATCCAAGTCCTTTTAATTTACAAGTGTATTCATCAAGTCGACTGATTTGATATTCATTGTTGGAATCTTCTGAGTAACTTGGGAGTCATTTCAATGGTGTTATCTATCTCTAAAGGTTATGATCTGGTTTTAACTTCCCTTTATTTTGTTGGGACATTTATGTTTTGATGTCTTGAAGACTGGCCAGATCCTTGCTCTTTCCCCCCCAGCCTACGCCATTTAGAAGCAAGATCCAAGCCCTTGCCTGCTAACCGAAGGAAGCCACTCACCGCAAAAATGACAGGGTACAGCTGTAAAGCCAGATACAGGTGTTTCTGGTATAATGTCACATATGCACTCCCAAAGAACCACATCTTGTGCAAAATCACACACTTACCTTAACTGGGGTTATAGCAAACTAAGATTGGGGCAGACCATTCAAAACCTGTAGAACGTTTAACATCAACAGACTCATAATCCTAATTTTAAAAAGAAGAGGAAAAAAAAAAAGCCCAATTAAATCTCTACCACAGGTGCTTGGTACTCATCTCAGGGCCAGTCAGTCATCTGTAGCCTTAAGCATAGAATGAAGGGGTGGAGAGTGGTTAAGAGAGTAGAGATTCACTTATAATAAAGACTATTTGCATCAAAATTAAAATAGGATCCAAGATGTCAGGGTGAAAGAGTTTCCTTCCACCCTTCTAAGTTCTTGGGCTGGTCTAATAATTAAATTAACATAAGACAGAGTAACAGGAGAAGAATTTAATTTTGTACATACAGGAGCCCCAAAGATATAAGACTCAAGGGCAAGTTAGCCATCCTGAGCTAAGGAATGAGCCAGGGGCCTGGGGCTTCAAAGGGGAGGAAGGCAATTCAGAGGAAGATAAGAAGGGCAGATGTTTGCTAATTAGAAGCTTGCCCCGCCATGCAGATAGGTCTTTCAGATTAAAAAAAAAAAGTATCTCTGATAAAAGCTCTCTTTCTGGGCCAGGTGCCCTATCTAAATTCTTTCAGGCAGTTGTGGGAGAGGTAAAAGTTTTTCTTGAGTCTGCTGGGTTTTGATGGCCTTCAGCTAAAAGTATAATACACATGCCAAAGTGCCATGTTTTGGGGTGACAGTCTCCCCTTTGAAAGACACAGGCGTCTTCATTAATCCTTTGATTTAATACAGTGGGGAAATGTCACCACAGTTTCATTTGCACGCACAGCCCTGCTGGGTAGCCTTGATACAGTGAAAAGCAGAGCAGTTGTTGAAGCCACTAGCCCAGCCATTGCTTGCATTCAAGGAAGGCACTTCTGACTCTGTATCATTCAGCCTTTTTCTTAATTATGAGAAAGCTTTCCACTGATGCTTCAAAACGTTAGCATGAATAATGAATGACCTAACGACAGGACTGAGTGGTCTATCAGAAAAGAGAAGATCGTGGGACTAAGACTAGATGTTTATGATTCCAGAAAAAGAGGTCTTATGAAAACTAACATCCAAAACGTTAGCACGTTGTGAGTAATCACATGTGAACCAACACCATCACTTCATGATAATCTGACATTATACCCTATTTGCCAATTACATATGGCACAGCTGGTCTCAGAGATACATGCCATGGTAGGGCAGGCTCTATACCATCCTAACTTTTGTTTTTCAGCCCCCATTTGTAATGGAGAAGTGGAATGTAGGAATAATGGAAAATCAAACTGTAGAATGCACTGTCACATATGAGGTAAGCCCGGGGTTGGGGAAGGGTGGGGGGCTGATAGCTTTACCATCAGTTTCTCAGTAGGAATGTATTAGCTCCCTCACAGTGCTTACAATTGGAAGAGAAATTATTGAACCAACATGAACATGGGAAGATTAACATAATTACTCGAACAAAATATTGGTAAGGAAAGAGAATAGGATATCCTTACCTAGATAAAGATTGAGATAGTAATCCATCCATTCATCAGCTAATGATTGAACATCTTCTACATGCCGTGTTAGGTACTGGGGTTACAGCAAACAGTGACCAAAACAGAGCTCTGTGTTCTTAGTACTTTGAGTTTACGAGTAGAGCAGTGATTCTTCACAAAGGCAGAGCATGTCTACTATCACCTGGTGGAGAGAGGGGTCTATTATCAAAAGAGATTCAGAGATTTCTATATACAGAAAAATAAAAAAACTGACACTTTAAAAATATGCTACTAAGATTAAAACTCATATATTTAGCAAATACCTACTGACAGTTACTGTTCCATGATTAGGACAGACTAAATCTATATTCTCTCATGAGGTTCCAGTGAGAGGAAACTGACAATAAATAGGTAAATAAATAAGCAGAGAGTGGTAAGAGGTAACCAGAAAATAGTGAGACGTGGGCCTGAGACTGGGTGGTTAGGGAAGGCCTCTCCTCTGAGGAGGAGGCAGCAGGAAACAGCACAGGAAAGGTGAGCCCAAGCCCCTGTGGCACAGAGGACAATAACAAAGCTGGAGAAGGGGGCAGGCTGGATCATAGAGCTTCATGGGGCCACAGTGAGGAGTTTGGATTTATAGTAAATGCAACAGGAAGCCAATAGGGTGTCTTAAGCAGTCTATTAAAATAATCTAATTATGTTTTAAAAATCAGCAAGATCTTGGGGCACCTGGGTGGCTCAATTGGTTAAGCGGCCAACTTTGGCTCAGGTCATGATCTCACACTCTGTGGGTTCACGCCCACATCGGGTTCTGTGCTGACAGTTCAGAGCCTGGAGCTGCTTTGGATTCTGTGTCTCCCTTGTCTACGGCCATACCACCCGGAATGCGCCCAATCTCGCCTGGATTCTGTGTCTCCCTTTCTATCTGCCCTAACCTGCTCACACTCTCTCTCTCCGTCTCTCCCTCAAAAATGAATAAACATTAAAAAAATTTTTTTTAAAAATCAGCAATATCTACATGGTTGGAGGGACAAAATGCTTTACAAGGTGGAGAAACCATGCAGAACAGGGTGGAAGGGAAGAAGTAGAGCACAGCCTCATGACACGTGGAGATATTATATTAGTATGCATCTGCCATCAAAAGGACACGCTTCATTCATTCATTTGATTATTCATTCAGGAAACATTTAGTAAGGTTTCCCTAAGATCTAGGCACTATAACAGGAGTTTAACCTGTTTTTTTTCTCATTAACCTTATAGAAATACTGGGAGATAGGCAGCATTAGCTTCATTTGGCAGTGAGGGAAAACAGGCTCAGAGAGATAGGAGGAGGTTCTGAGGTCTGGGGTAGTCGGTGGAGCCACACCCAGGTTCTCTGACTATAAATGCAGTTTCCATTCTTCCTCAGCTGTCCGACCTGTTCCCTTCCCAGCAGTAAGAGGAAGGAAGTCGGCCTTAAATTGGACTCCGTGCACTGTTGCATTGTGATGGTCTTCTGAGCTGCCAGATTGGCTTTGATTCAGCGTTAGAAACCCATACTCTGGT
Organism: Crocuta crocuta; assembly: GCF_008692635.1. Lineage (NCBI taxonomy): Eukaryota > Metazoa > Chordata > Mammalia > Carnivora > Hyaenidae > Crocuta > Crocuta crocuta. The sequence continues at coordinate 7,169,150 of NW_027551572.1, forward strand.
CAGTCCACTTATCCGGGTGGACCTGATGCTGGCAGCCACAGAGTATTACAACAGTTCCTTATCCTCACCAGCCAGGGAGCACAGCTTGTCAAGGCTGAGAAATAGCATTAACTGTCAAAGTGCTGCTTGTAGGACACAAAACCTAAATAAGAGCAGTTGCTTCGTCCTGAGGAACATGGAATCTAGACTATTCTGGAACCCGTTGACCAGCCCCCACTATGCAGGAAAGCCTTCTTTTTAGTAACTTTTCTTCTCCTCTCTCCTTCCTCTTCTTCCTCCTCTTCCTCCTTCTTCTCATACTCTGTGATGATGTGCTACCTGTGTCTGTAATGGTCACTGCAGGGTTTTTTAAACATATTTTCATAACCATGTAGAAGCCTGAGAGGCTCTTGAACCTGATTTGTGACACTCAGTGATGAAGGGTTTCAGGATGAAAAGGCAGCTGTGTCTTGATTTTGGTATCTTCTCCTTTCTCTAGTCCTTATTTTTAACTCCCTACCTAGTCTCACTTTTCCATCTGGTACCGCGTACCCTTCATGGGGATAATCAGTCCACCAAGGTGCCCATACTCACTTAGTTACTCTGATGATCAAAGGCAGTTGTGGGCAAAATAGGGGTCAGATTTTTATGTATTCAAATCTGTCTTCAAGCACTCTAAACAGAAGAAACTGTTTTTCATTCCTCAGTAAGCAAAAAGGTAAGTTGAGGTTTGCTAGATAGAATAAATTCTGGGAGATGATAACCACAGTTTGAACGACTATAATCCACTAAGGAATAAAGTGGCCAAAACTTTCCTTTTAGGGGTGCCTGGGTGGCTTAGTCAGTTAGGCATCTGACTCTTGATTTTGGTTCAGGTTATGATTTCTGGGTCATGTTCAAGCCCCACATTGGGTTCTGGGCTGACAGCATGGAGCCTGCTTGGGATTCTCTCTCTCCTCTTTCTCTATCCCTCCCCTGCTCTTGTGCATGCACACGTGCGCGCTCTCTCTCAAATTCAAAAGAAAACATTTTCCTTTTATTTAAAATTTTTTTTTTTAATTTTAATGTTTTATTTCTTTTTGAGAGAGCGATAGAGACAGCATGAGCAGGCAAGGGTCACAGAATTCGAAGACAGGCTCCAGGCTCTGAGCTGTCAGCACAGAGCCTGATGTGGGGCTCGAACCCATGAACCGTGAGATTATGACCTCAGCTGAAGTCGGACGCTTAACTGACTGAGCCACCCCAGTGCCCCAAAACATTTTCCTTTTAATCAGATTACCAAATTTAGGCAGGCTGTTCAAATATTTCACCTAATACATTATGATAATAGTGTTCTCAGGAGTTAAATGGGAGTGACATAATAACTTAAGTTCTTTTCTTCTTGTTTTATAAGCACAAGCATTTCGTTTTAAGTTTCTCTTTTTTTTTTTTTTTTTAACAGAGTGACGTTAGAGCTGCAAAGAGCACTAAACATGTCCACTCAATTCAGTGGAATAGAACGAAACCTCAGGATGAAGTGAAAGCCGTTCAGCTTGCCATTCAGACACTACTCCCCAACTTAGAGGGCAGCTCTAGAAGCAGGTCTGACTCAAGTAAGTTAGAGATGTGTATTAGACTAGATTCCAAAACCTTAAATATCAACTTCTCATACCAGGGATAAGTGCCAGTCTGTGAACAGACAATATAAGACTTCCTTCTTCTATTTTTAGAATATTGGTCTTATAAACAGACTATATGAACAGCAGTGATTCTGGACTTATAAATATTAGCATATTGTAATAAATTTCAGTATTTGCATAACTATGATAAAGATGGAAATTAATAATTATGTTATCCTGGTAAATAAGTATGTGTCTATTTATACACTGACGTATTTAGCCTCCCAAATCAGAGACAGATATGAACCTTTTGTGTCATGCAAACATTCCTGTGAAACCAATGCTATTACTGGGGCAATTTCTTGCATCCTGAACACCATGGATACATCAAAGCATAACAATGATAGGAGGAAGGGAGGAAGAGAGGGAAATAATAAAGGTAAGGGAGGACAGAGAAAGAGAAGACATGAAAGGCATATGATGGACAGTGGTGACAGTAATTACAGATGCTACACTGAAACAATTTAGAAATTATACAGGGGAAGGCTGACTGCCTTGCTGTTAAATTGGTCATTATTTGGTAGATTCAGGGAAGAGGTCTTGACTTTCACCTTCGTAGACATCTAGAAACTCTAATACAACCCGGAGTTAGGCTCTGTGGGACTGCAACAAGCTAACAGATGCGTGGGAGATGGGTGTATAAGCCCCCATGCAATTCACTTTTTACCAGGAGAAATATACCTGCCCAAGGAACCAGAAATACGAGTTTCCTGATCAGTGCATTATTTTTCCTGGTAAGAAACTATACCTGGGAAGCCTTATCAGAAGGTTCTTTGGTGGCATGGAAACAAAGTACCCTAATGACTGCTGTCACTGAGTTATGAGAGCCTAGCTAACCATCCTCTACTCTCAGGACTGGCTTAAAAACCAGACCAGATCTTTTCATATGTCGGCCAGCCGGGAGGGGCCAGCATCCTGGGCGGTACTTGAAACCCATCAACCAATTTTTGACAGCACACTGGACCCGCCTTTCTTCATCAACACAGTTGATTTGGTTATTTTCTTTCACAATGAATCATGAGAAGACATTCTGGCCACTGTGACTGGAGTTTTCATCAGTTCAAGCCTTCTCAGCTACACACATATTTTCCTTTTTTTTTTCTTAAATAGTTTATTGTCAGATTGGTTTCCATATAACACCCAGTGCTCATCCCCACAAGTGCCCTCCTCCATGCCCATCACCCCCTTTCCCCTCTCCCCCACCCCCATCAGCCCTCAGTTTGTTCTCAGCATTCAAGAGTCTCTCATGGTTTGCCTCCCTCCCTCTCCCCCACTATTTTCCTCCTTCATCTCTGCCATGGTCCTCCATTAAGTTCCTCCTAATCCACCTATATGTGCAAACATATGGTATCTGCCCTTCTCTGCCTGACTTATTTCGCTCAGCATAACACTCTCAAGTTCCATCCATGTTGCTACACATGGCCAGATTTCATTCTTTCTCATTGCCACATAGAATTCCATTGTATAGATAAACCACATCTTCTTGATCCATTCGTCTGTTGATGGACACTTAGGCTCTTTCCATGTTTTAGCTATTGTGGAGAGTGCTGCTATGAACATTGGGGTACATGTGCTCCTATGCATCAGCATTTCTGTATCCCTTGGGTAAATTCCTAGCAGTGCTATTGCTGGGTCATAGGGGAGTTCTATTGTTAGTTTCCTGAGGAACCTCCACACTGTTTTCCAGAGGGGCTGTACCAGTTTACATTCCCACCAACAGTGTAGGAGGGTGCCCGTTTCTCCACATCCTCGCCAGCATCTATAGTCTCCTGATTTGTTCATTTTAGCCACTCTGACTGGCGTGAGCTGGTTTCTCAGTGTGGTTTGGATTTGTATTTCCCTGATGATGAGGGATGCTGAGAATCGTTTCATATGTCTGTTAGCTATCTGGGTGTCCTCTTGGACAAGTGTCTGTTCATGTCTTCTGACCATTTCTTCACTGGATTATTTGTTTTCCGGGTGTGGAGTTTGGTGAGTTCCTTATAGATTTTGGATACTAGCCCTTTATCTGATATGTCATTTGCAACTATCTTCTCCCATTCTGTCAGTTGCCTATTCATTTTATTGATTGTTTCCTTTGCCCTGCAGAAGCTTTTTATCTTGATGAGGTCCCAATAGTTCATTTTTGCTCTTGATTCCCTTGCCTTTGGGGATGTGTCAAGTAAGAAATGTCTGCAGTGGAGGTCAAGGAGGTTGTTTCCTGCTTTCTCCTCTAGGGTTTTGATGGTTTCCTGTCTCACATTCAGGTCCTTTATCCATTTTGAGTTTATTTTTGTGTATGGTGTGAGAAAGTGATCTAGTTTCATTCTTCTGCATGTTGCTGTCCAGTTCTCCCAACACCATCTGTTAAAGAGGCTGTCTTTTTTCCATTGGATACTCTTTCCCGCTTTGTCAAAGATTAGTTGGCCATACATTTGTGGGTCCAATTCTGAGTTCTCTATTCTGTTCCATTGGTCTATGTGTCTGTTTTTATGCCGGTACCATACTGTCTTGATGATGACAGCTTTGTAGTAGAGGCTTTAAAGTCTGGGATGGTGATGCCTCCCGTTTTGGTTTTCTTCTTCAATATTACTTAGGCCATTCGGGGTCTTTCTCAGCTACACACATATTTTCAAACCTCTCATAGGGCAAGCTGTTTCTACACACCACTAACACCGGTAATAGGTGTTGGGTCTTACTAGCCGCCCCTATCCAGAGCACTGCATTTCTAAGTTGTTGTATTTACTAATCCAACAATCTCATCTTGCATGCCTACTATCACCTTTAAAAGGACTTCTTACTCTCGTAATTTTCCCCTCCCAAATAATTAATATTTATAGGGCACATTTTACTTCCACGGGGCTTTCATTGCTATGATCCTATTTGATCCCTACAACACTCCTGTGAAATCTGTGGGGGGTCTTCTCTCTCCACTTCTGCTATATTTTTCCCTTTTACTAAAAGCAGGTTTTCTGTTTCCCCAGCCACATGACACAGAATAGCTGCCAACTGCCTCCAAGTTTTACATGGTTCAAATCCCATCACTTTGAGAATCACCAAATACTTCAAGAGTCCCAATTCTAGATTTCCTGGAGTAAGACTGTTGCTGTTTTTTTTTTTTTTTTTTTCCCTCCCAAGCATTCTCTTCTGGACCAAGTAACCCTATCAGCAGGAGGAGATGGCAGTGGGTAGCAGAGCCCAGTGGGGGAAGCAGGTGGTGAGGATATCCTGTGCAGTGAACTGTAGCCATATGGGTCGAGACGAGGTAGAGCCATTCCTCAAAGAGGACAATGAGCACATGTCTAACAAGTGTCCTGTACCTCTTGGATATCTAAATCTTTTGGAAGAAAGCAAATTATTTCTCTAAGAGAGTCAGGAATAGTCAGTACCCTTCAATCTCCCAGTGGAATGGCTTTGGATAAACCTTTCCCTCTATTATAACTGGAGAGGTTGCAGAATAAAAGGAGAGAGTGACCCCTCCCCCCATGGTTCATTTCAGTTTTAGCTAATTTGCCTCCCCCTTCCTTCTTCCTTGTATTTCTTTTTCCTTTTTGCTGTGAAAACTCAGAGGACACCACCTGGACCAGTTAGGATATATTTTTTAGCTGCAAGTAACAGAAAATCCAACTTCAGCCGGCTTGCTCCCAAATGGACCAAAGTGTAGTCCCAGGAACAGTAGTAGCCTCAGGATCAACAAACACAAATTCTCAAGCCCAACCTCTGACCTGATGAGTCAAAAACTGGGAGGAGGGACCAGCAATTTAGGCATGCAAAAAGTCAGACACGCAGGCTTTGGCTGTAATAAAATGGGTTATTTTCTGGACTAAAGAAGTCCAGAAGGCGGCTGGGCTCAGGTCCAGCGAGTGAAGCTGGCTCACCCATGCTGAGGACCAGGAACACACCTCTCCTTCCTTCCGCTCTGCCATCTCAGTATGTGCCTTTGCCCACCGCCTAGCCTCCACCACATTCACTGCCGCCACACGAAGATACGGCAACGCGCGGAGGCCGCAAGAGGCGGATGCATTCCCTGCTCTCGTCTCCAGGGATGACAAAGACCAGCCTCCATGCCACCGGCAGATTTCCCCTCAGGCTGCCTCAGCCAGAACTGAGCAACCTGTCCAGTCCTAAAGATGGCATCGGTGCAGTCGAAGTCTGCCACTAGAGCCAGAATGTGGTCGGCGTCCCCCACTGCGCATGGCTGTGGGAGGGGGTTGGACGCAGGACAAAATCAGGGCTCCGTTAGAAGCTAAAGTTTCAGAGAAATCAAGGGGAAAGGCAAGAAGGCACGACAGTTGGGTGAAGCTGTGAGGAATGTCTGGACACAAGAGGTCACCTGTATCGGGACAAGCCACTCACCTCAGACGTGTGGGTCACCTGTGCGGGGCAGTGAGGGAGGCTGCTTGCTGGGAGTAAGGAGTGAGCACGCTTCTGTTCCTCTCCAGAAGCTCCACCCGACACACACATGGCCAGAATAGCTCTGGGAGGAGTACGAGGAAGCTCAAGATGCGTGGGCAATATGATTCAGGGCCTGGGGGAGGCCAAAAAGATCCAAGGTGGGAGGGACTTGCTTATTCACTGAAATAGGGCTTGCCAAATAGTTCCCGTTAATTCACCATTTTCTTTTACCTTAACTCCTGTTTGCTGTGAAGCTTCATTTTTTCATGGGGTGGGGGGAAACAAAACATTTCTTATTCCTGGACCTCAGAATCTCTCCTCTGGAGACATGAATGGTCTTTCTTCCAGACAAATCTAGCTGTCTCAACCGGCTAAAACCCAATTTCTTTTATCTGCATTGAGGGTTCTTGAGGATTGAAAAGTGCCTGACTGCAAAAAGCCTTTCATTTACTGAACATGCCCCTACCATCCAAACACGCCAACAGCATTGGGGCTCCTGTGTGGCTCAGTTGGTTAAGTGTCCAACTTCGGCTCAGGTCATGATCACATGGTTTGTGGGTTCCAGCCCCATGTTGGGCTCTGTGCTGACAGCTCAGAGCCTGGAGCCTGTTTCAGATTCTGTGTCTCCCTCTCTCTCTGCCCCTCCCCCACTCGTGCTCTGTCTCTGTCTCAAAAAAAAAAAGTGTTCAAACATGCCAACAGCAATCTCTAGAAGTGATAACATGGCTAAATGTGAGGAAGATGGGATTCAGATACAGAAAGACCGGGATTAGCTGAGTGACCTTGGGCAAGTTACCTGGCCTCCCAAGCTGCAGGTTCCTGGTTTATGGAACAAGATTATTAGTCCTTACCGGAGAAGATTATTGAGGATTAAATAAGGTCATGTAAGTAAAGCCTATGGAACAATGCCAAGCATATAACATATACGCAGTAAGTGCAAACACCCTTATTTTTTAAAGTGTTTCTCATAATAAAGAGAATGTCCTTATACCTAGCCTAGAACTTCTCTGAATGCATCCCAAACAGGCTTGAATTGTTATGAATTAGGCCTGCAGCTTTACGGTAGCTTGAAAGATGCTCATTTCCATTTCCTCTGCAGGTGCCGATCGCCAGTGGCTGGACACTCTGAGGATGAGGCAGATTGTATCCGACACTTCCTTACAGCGCTCTCAGAGCAATCCAATTCTGGGGTCACAGTTCTTCCCATATTTCAATAACCAGGATTCCTATGCTGCTGCTGTAAGGCGGACCCAGGTGCCCATTAAGTATCAACAGATTACACCTATAAACCAATCCAGAAGCTCCTCTCCTACTCAGTATGGACTGACCAAAAACTTCTCTTCTCTGCATCTCAACTCCAGGGACAGTGGCTTTTCCAGTCTTCCAAGTGACAACTCTTTAGAGAGGGGTCGGTACTCAGAGAGAAGCAAGAACAAATACGACCGTGGTAGTGTATCACTCAATTCTTCTCCTAGGGGAAGGTACAGTGGGAAAAGTCAGCATTCCACTCCTTCAAGAGAAAGGTATTCTGGAAAGTTCTACAGCGTTTCTCAGTCAGCACTCAATACTTACCAGTCGCCTGACTTCAAGAGAAGCCCAAGTGACTGCCACCGGTCCAGGACCATACCGGGGATGCCTCTGCATGCGGAGACGGACTCAAGAGCCAGCGAAGAGGACAGCAAAGTCAGCGAAGGAGGATGGACCAAAGTGGAATACCGGAAGAAACCTCACAGGCCCTCTCCTGCCAAGACTAACAGGGAAAGAGCCAGAGGAAACTACCGGGGAAGGAGAAACTTTTGATGAACTGGAGACGTTTTCTTAAACAAGTTTTCTCTTTTCTTTTTTAAGATGTAATGGATTTTGATAATACCTTCAGACAGAATTAACAAAAAGACAACTTTCCCATTTCTGGATTTAGGAAATGCCTTCTAATTGAGACTACACCCAAACCACAGCTAAAATGATGGGTGTTGGTTGCCCCAGGATGATAACCAGACTTCAACATAACTATACAAACCGGCACCCCCGCACCCCCGAAGTAACATTGTGAGAGGAGGGGAGATGCCACCTCATTTCCCTAACTACCGCCAATCTGGTTAGCAGGGCCTGGGCCGGGGTGAGGTTCAATGGGGCACTAGCTTGGGGTGCAAAAGTTAAGGGGGTATCAGGAAGCTCAGTATTCAAGATACACAATATTCTAATGCAAGAGTTAAATAAATGAAAATTAACGCAAAAATTCTTGGGGCGCCTGGGTGGCTCAGTCGGTTAAGTGTCCGACTTCGGCTCAGGTCATGATCTCACAGTTCGTGGGTTCGAGCCCCGCATCAGGTTCTGTGCTGAGAACTCAGAGCCTGGAGCCTGCTTCAGATTCTGTGTCTCTCTCTCTCTCTTTCTCTGACCCTCCCCTGCTCACGCTATATCTCTCTCTTTCAGAAATAAATAAAACATTAAAAATTTTTTTTTAATTCTATGATATACAGTCAAAATTCTACATAAATATAGGATCAGTGTTACTGATTTTCCCTCTGGTCTCAGACTCCAGTTTGGCTTGGCAAGGCACTGTTACTGTAGATCCTATTTTAAAACTTTGATATTTTGTTCATCATGAATTTTTGAAGTAATTTAAAAAAAATATTGCATTAAACTATCATTTATCTTGATTACTGAGATGTTGGGAGTTTTTTGTTGTTTTCCTTGAGGCCTCCTTAAATTTTGTGCCCCAGGCAAGGACGTCACTTGCCTTACCCACCTCTGGACACTGCTGGGTTAGTATTCATTTAGTAAGGTATTTGGATTCTTATCATGGTCAGAGCCGAAGTGATTTTGGCTTATCATTTTTAGGCAATAAGAGAGGTTATTGAACTTAATGTTGATTATGATGCTTATCTCCTTCATTAAGACTCATCAGAAACCAAAGATCTAAACTGCCTAGGAGATCTGTGGTTACTGCTTTTCCAAAGCTCCCAGGGACTGCTTTTGAATATTATTTTCTACATTTTACTAAAGGAGAAGCAAAGAGGGAAAAAAACAACAGTCCATAAAGACCTCCTGGGATGTCAGAAATCTAAAATCTGAAAGAAAACAGACACAGAGTGGGATAATAACGTCACAAGCCACAAGCCAAAGAAATTTAAAATTACCAACAGCCTTGTTAGAAAAAGACAGTAAATACCATCCTTGCAGCAAGAAAGCTCGAAGCAGCTAGGGGTAAAGAGGTAAACGGTACAGGTGGGAGGAAACTGCCTGCCGTTCAGGACAGGAATTGTGAGATCCAACTTGGGAAATTCTTCATTGTTTACAAATCAGAAAGTCAGGAGGAAACAAACTTTTATGTCAAAAATAAATGTTACATTCCAACACATTCTGAGGTTCTGTTCAACATTCATTAGCCCTGAATATCACGTGTCCTTTGCCCTGCACAGGACTCTCAATGCTCTGTAGAAATTCAAATGCCACAGTGATAATTCTTTTTTTTAAAATTTTTAATGTTTTTTATTTATTTCTAGGAGAGAGAGAGAGATAGCGTGAGCAGGGGAGGGTCAGAGAGAGAGGGAGTCACAGACTGAAACAGGCTCCAGGCTCTGAGCTGGCAGTCAGCACAGAGCCCGACACGGGGCTCGAACCCACGAACCGCGAGATCATGACCTAAGCGAAAGTCGGACGCTTAACCGACTAAGCCACCCAGGCGCCCCGCCACAGTGATAATTCTATGGGGTTGAGTTCTCTTTTAATAGAAACCAGTCATCAAGTAAGTGTGCATATTCCCAGAGAAGCAGCTCTGCCCTAACACACTGCCTGAGGCCTAGCGGGGGAAACCCTATTTGGGAAGCACTAAAGTCAAGGTTATAGGAAATGACCTTTATTTACAAGGGAAGCTGTGACCTAAACATTGAGGCAACAATTCAGTTTTGTAAGTTGTACTGTTTGCCACCTGCATTTATAAGCAAAAGCAATGGGGAATGTTCAAATCAGAGAGCAAGGTGCTCTTTTCCATACGGATAACCACCGTCTCTAAGGTTCTAACCTCCACTGTGATCCTTTCTCACAAAGCTGATAGCAACTATGGCCTGTTTTCAATTTTCTTTTCCCCTTGTCCTTTGAGTTTAAATTTAAAGAAAAATGGGCTAATAGAATGTATGCTATCATAATGGCATGCTGCTTCCAAATAAGCAATAACATTTCTTTGATTAGAAATTTTGGATAAGTGGCTCAACATAGAACAGAGTCTTAACTAAGTCAGTCTGAAAGGAACACAGAGTATGGCTTTAATTACTAACCAAAATGGGCATTTTGGAGAATTGTTTAAGACTCGAGCTTAAAACGTGTTACACAAATGATTGCCTGTTACAGGCTATTTTCTCTACTTGATTTCCTGGGCTATGGGTTAGAGAATCCAGGCTGGTAGTCAAATGACTTAATGACCTCAGCTCTGTTTAGTGTAGTAGCTAATCACAAATTGGTTATTCCAAGAGCACACAAAACTGACCACTCTGTAATACCTCTTGGAAAATACTTAGTAGCATCAATGCTCCCAGTCAAAATGAAAATAGAACATCTGGAATCTGCTTCTTGGTATAAGAAGAGTTGGATGTTCTCTTTTTTTTTTCCCTCTTTCTAATGATGCTTATTGACCAACAGTTGCTTGCCAGGTTGAAAGAGGAAATAAGAGCAGGGCAAGGATTAACAGGACTTTTTTTCCGTCCAACTAAATCAGTTGCCAACAATGAGAAACTGTAGAACTTACAAGAGGCTCAATTAACAACAACAAAAAGGATATTTTAAGAGAAAAAGTTCTAGTAGAAACAAATTAAGAAAATATATCTTGAGTTGAGCATCTCTAAATGTGGGGATTTAGTGGTTCGGAAACAGGCTTTTGACAGGATCTGAACTGCTGAATCTCTGTGGGTCACTCCCGTGTAGGCTCAGCCCAAACAAAGCAAGATAGTTTGCCTTTAGCAAAGTCACTGAATTAGCAGTTCTATAGAAATAGTTTGAATAATCAAATAATCTCAAATCTGTAAAGGAAAACTGAAGATTATCAGGGACTAACTTTAGAAATAAATATAAACTAACAATTACTTTCAACCAATTAATAATGAATATAGTTCATAAAAATCATCACACACTGCAGTATTGAAAACTATTCACAGTGAAATTGAGAATGATAAAATCTGACCTGGGAAAATTAGATTAAGGAACTATGGCCACAAAAGAGTACCCACAGAGGCCACAAGAGATAACCGGTGAAATTTGAACAAAACAACTTTTGATATATAAAACCTTCGATAAAAAATTTACTGGATCGGTACTGGAAAGAACTGATCCTGTGGAGAAAAAATTGGTACAATAAAAAATTTAATATAAAAACAAGAGACAGGGGTGCCTGGGTGGCTCAGCTGGTTAAGGTTAAGCATCCAAGTTCAGCCTAGGTCATGATCTCGTCGTTCCTGAGTTTGAGCCCCGCATCAGGCTCTGTGCTGACAGCTAGCTCAGAGCCTGGAGCCTGTTTCAGATTCTGTGTCTCCCTCTCTCTCTGACCCTCCCCTACTCACACTGTCTCTCTCTCTCAAAAATAAACATTAAAAAAAAAATGAGAAGCAATTTTATGTTGGATAGAAAATCAGGAAATTAAATGGACAATGACATTCACTTCATGGAATTCTTGAAAAAAAATTCTCAACCGTTATATAGTTTTGATAAAAATTTTTCATCCATAGAGTCATATGTCCTAGGGAACTCAAAACATCCGGTACTATAAAGTGGCAGAGCCAGAACATCCGGGACACGGCTCTGGGCATTGTGACGTCACTGAGATGTTTCCATTTCAGAAGTACCAGTTTCTTTATAAGTTTTATAAGTGCATTCTCCATAATCTATCATTTTGCCTCAACAAGCTGGTACAGATACCGCATGCTTCTGAAATTTTGGCTCTCAGAAACTGCTCAGTTATAGGATGCCAAGATTTGGTTGTGCCAACTTGTTCAGGATCCAGCATCACTGAAAGTTTAAATTATAGACACTGTACTTAGGAGGCTTATAAAATCTCTTGCCTTGAGAGGCTATAGGTAGGCCAGACAGAGTGTGATGCCCTGGGGAAGTCAGAGCATAAGCCCTGCGCCCACCTCTCTTTGCTATTACTGAAACTGGTCTCTAAGATTCCAGAGGTGGAAAAAATGCCAGGTCCACGGTCAAACTTGTTCAGACTTCAGCGGAGCAGGCACCAGTGGCTTCTTACTCAGTTGCCCTTTCCCTTTGACTAATGAGCTGGCCGAATAACGCATGGCCAAATCAAGAGGGTTAAAGAATGAAGAAGACTCGTACAAAACCAAAATCAAGATTTACTCTCCAGAACCAATGATCCATATCCTCAGAAGTCTCCCCAGTGCCCAGATTCCTCCCTTACCACTAGAGAAATCCCACTCAGGACTCAAGATCCAGGGGACACTCTGCTTCTCCCTCCACATTCCAATGACTTTCCCCATTCTGTACTCCCCTTGCGGGCCTTTCATCACTCACTCCCTAGCATACCTACTCAACCCTTCAAACCCGCTCCCCTGGAGGTCCTCTGTGAGAACAGTGCGGGGCTGCCCAAGAGTGTGTCGACAGGAAAGCAAGATTAACTTCTGAGATGTGGTCAATGGAATGGCCACAAATGCTCCAATATTTCCCAGATCCGAAGAACGTGTTTGCAAATCAGACTGGACGTACGAGGAGATACAAAGAGAGTCTGAGTCTTTCAGAGGTGGTGGGAGGGTTGGGGGATAGGTTTGGAGACAGGTTTGGAGACAGCCAGAGGTGGTCAGTCGTGGAAGCCCAGGATGAAGTGAGCCACAAAGGAAAAGGTTAGCCATGCTATCCACACCAGGCCTTCATGCCAGGCACATCTGTGCAGTCATGCACGGAGACCCCTTAAGCAGGACAATATTGCCCAGGAGAACCCCTTCCAAACAGATGTGAGAATCCATTCAGTTGGGGAAATATGAACCTGCTGTGGAGACGGTCATATGATCCCGCTCTTCTGCATCGCCATTTGCCTCTCCCCACGGCCATCCAATACCATGCTCTAGTCACAGTGAATTGCCACCGTGTTCCTTCTTGTCTTCAGAACTGGTCATCCCTCCATCCAGTTTCCCTTGCACTGTGTGGCTAGGTCATCCTTCAGCTCTCTGCTAAGATGTCACTGCCTCCAGGACACCTTCCAAGATCCCCAGGTCTGGGTAAGGCCTTCCCTCATGAGAACCTTTTGATTATCCAATCATATGTATTCCCCACTGTTATAATTGTCCCCAAATTTGGTTACCTGTATTCCTTACTAGGCTATCAGATCTATGAAGGCAAGGGACTGTGCCTCTCTTGATGGTCAGTGTATCCCACCATACAGTTGGTACTCAAGTCTATTTGTTGAATGAATGCATTAAATGATTAATTTATTAATCAGGCTAGCAGACCTATAAATCATCTAAATTCTTGTTCTAATCCTCTACTCATTAAGTGACTTTACCAGGAATCTCCAATCCACTTTAGAGTTGCATTTCTAGTGTTAAAATAATTGCCATCCTGACTTTATACATCAGCCATTTGTGAGCTTTGCCAATGGGAGTTGGCCCCTGAGAGCTCTGAGATACTGATTAAATTTGGGGCTTATCACTGACAGCGGATTGTGGATATGTCAAGTCTCCCAGGGAAAGGGTCAGCCTATTTTTTCCCAAGAAACAGCTTTTTGTATCATAGTGAACAGTATGATTTTCTATTTTAAATCTCTAGAGTATAGCACTATAAACACAGGCTCTCAATAAATGCTTGTCACAGGAATAAAAGAGAATACAAATTCTATGTATGTTCAAGAAATTCACAGATAGACATTGTCTTTTTAGACATTTATAGAGTCTCAGTATAAGGCTCTCCTTTCCAGAGCCCCAAAGTTCCCTTTTTACTGACTCGCAATTGTTCCTCATCTTAGTGCCCTGCCTCCCCAGGGCAGCCATGACTGCTCCTGAAAGCACAGAAAGCTTTCTTTACTCAAGGTCTGACCTGGTAGTTTTCCTTTCTCCTACCCAAAGGTACCAGGCACATTCCAGATGCCAGATGATTCTGCTCTGGCTGAGCCTGGGGCAGGCTTGACGTTGGTGCAGGGACAATTCAAGATCTGTCAGCTGGTTGTGGCTGATTATCAAGATGTCCAAACTGGCTCCTTGCTATGTGTAAGCAATTTAATTTTGTGCCCAATTTTAATCTGCAGTGTACTGTATGTCTACATCTGCTGCGTTAAAGCATTCATTAGCATTTAAAGGGGGAGTTGATGGTATTGATCACTCCACTCTATTAAAACCACAGTCATTCGGCAGTAACTGAAGAGCATTCTCTTCAACCACTGAAGTCATAGCCAAAGTTGATGTGTTCAAAACACGGGCAGAAATGGAAAATGCAATACTAAAGCAGGGGTATTAAAGTGGCATCTGTTATAAAGCATCTATGGTTTGCTACCACCCACCCAGTCCCTGGCTTCCCAGATTATGAGCTGCTCTGTGACAGGAAACTATATTTTTTCCTGCATTTCACCACCTGGTACAGTGCCTGGCACACAAAATGTTCTCAATAAAGTTTCTAATGAGTGAAGAAATTAAGGAATGATGGTGAAATAACCAGTGCATGTTATATAAACATCCTGCATCAACAACTATATTGTTTGTACAGGCATTGCAACAGCTATGTATTACTGTGGAATAAATCATCCCAAACCTTTTAGTGGCTTAAAATAAGAATAAACATTTGTTATCTCACATAGTTTTTGTGGTTCAGGAATTCAGGAATGGCTTAGCTGGCTGATTCTGGCTTGGGTTTCTGATGAAGTGTTAGTCAAGATGTTCACTGGGGCTACTTTCATCTGAAGGCTTGACTAGGGCTGGAGGGTCTGCTGCCCAGACAGTTCTCTCACATGGTGCTATTTGTTGGCAGGAGGTCTCAGTTCCTTCTCATGTGTATATTTCCACATACTCAAGTATCATGACAGGGTGGCTGGATTTCCCCAGAGAAACAGAACCAAGAAAATGAAAGCCACAATGTCTTTTGTGACTTAGCCTCAAAAGTCACACACAGTCACTTCCCATCCTGTCTTACTGTTCGCATATGTTAGCTCTATCAATATGGGAGGGGACTACCCAAGGGTGTGAATACCAGGTAAGAGTCTCTGAGTCACCTTGTAGGCTGGCTACCACGGACACCAATAAAATCACTGTACTCCCCAATTGTGGTTTGACACCTTCTCCTCTGAGCTTTGACTTTTCTGCTGCTTTTGCTTTTTCCCACAATCTAAAATTCGAACCTGACCTGCTTCAACTGAGTGTTAGAGCAGGAAGGCATCATGAAGACTGTCTCCAGAAGTTCAGGACCCTCACTTTACCGATGAAGAAATCAAAGCCTGTAGGAGCAACTCAGCCTGCTACAGGCAAAGGCAGAACTCAAGGCCACCCCATGGGGGCTCTCACTCTTCACTGTCCTCATGGAAGCCTGTGCTTCACGAAATGTTTAATCATACGTAAACTTGGTGTTCCTGAGGTCTGGCAGCTATAGGTTAACACTTATTTTATTTTGGTACAGTTGGGCTTTCTTAAGTCTCCATAGAAACTGGGGGAGTCTTTGTGGCTTAGTAGCTATGACTAAATGCTTCTAAAGAACATCAAGGCAATTAGAGCTCCTCTTTCATTAGTCCTTGTGTTGGTTTCCTCTGGATTTCTGGTGCTTTAGAGGGAGCATTTGTTTTTTGGAACAAGTATTTCTAATAAAGTGGTCTGCTGAGTACATTTGAACGCTCAATTTGGTCAAGCAAACATCTGCTGAGGTCACCTGTATGTCAGGCATTGGCCCTCCCTTCTCTGTGATTTCCCTTGTAAATTCAGAAACACATCTCAGAGGTGGGGGAATTATTTTCCTACAGACTAAATTAGAAACTTGGAAAGAAAAAGACTGAAGCATAGAATGGAAAAGAGATTATTTATCCTGTGGGACAGGAGTAATTCCTTCTCCACTTTTTTGCCAGCTCTTTGGCATATCTGCAGATCACCCCATGGCCTCCCCTTTCTCTGACTCCCTGCATTTCATCTTTGCCTGGGGCACCTGTGGCTCTGAACTTTAAGTTCTCAGGACTTAGCTTACCTAACTATTCTTTGTCTTTTTCTTAAAAAAAAATTTAAAAATCACTAGTTCCTGCATTTAATATAAAACACTCAATAATGACCTATCCTTAAATTTGAGCCATTAGAGCAAATCACCATCTTATTTTATTGAAGAATCAAAATGAGAGCTCCAAAGCTGGATGGTCAATTTTCAGAAATCCCATACTTCTTACCAACACAGATGAAATTCTAGGCAAACTCAAAGGAAAATATCACCATCTGCTTGTTTTACTGAGGTCTCATTATAAGAAACAGAGTCCCATTCTAGTTCAAATACAATTAAATTTATTTTCATGTAATATAAAATATATTATGGAGGAAATAATTATGATTAAACATTTACTGACTAAACGCTATGTGCCCAGGCTGGTACTAAGCCTTCCCTCATTAATCTTCAAAATCAACCCTATCAGGTAGATTCTATCATGATCTCCATTTTACAGTTGAGGAAACTGAGGCATAGAGAGGTTAGCTATTTGCCCAAGGTAATTCAAGAAGTGGCATTGCAATAGCGTCAGACCCCACAAACACTGGTGCTGGAGGAGGGCTGCTCAGAATTCACGGTGGCTCTAACGGCCTGGTCACTGGATCCTTGCCCCCATGCTCTATCATTAACGTGACTCAGAGACCCCTACATGGCTGCTGCTTTCCATGCCACCAACATCTGACGTTTGCTGCTCTCCCATTTCAGTCTGCACCAACAAGGCTTCCCATTGCTGATGCCTCCTCATGAACTTTCAGCTACAGTTCCCAACTTTAACTGGTAAATTCCATCCATATTCCTTGTTTCAAAGTCCCCAGAAGAGACGGAACCAGCTTGGCCCAACTCATGTTTTTGAGACAGACCAGAGAAATGACAGGTTGCAGAGCAGACCCTAGGTTGGCTGGATGCCTTCCCTGGTCCTGTGGCCTATGAAGTGCGAGGATGGCATCGGACAGAAAACATGGTCATCCAGGATGTAAGGTCTTGTAGAATAACTTCTCTTAGAACAGGGTATAGGCATACTTCCCAACATACTTTTATCCTATACTATATGATCTATACAGTGTACCAGAAGGGCATATTCCAACTAATTGGGTGAATTTAGTAAGTATTTTTATATGGTATTTATAAACTATACCAAGAAAATTATGCAAGTAAAAATTTATGCTTTGTAAACAAGGGTGGACTGTGAGTAGAACTACACTCCACTTGAGTCTCTCCTTTACTCTCCCATGACTACTGCACTCATAAAACTTCTGACACTAGATACGTGGGGCTTTTTGCCAACACTGTACACTTCTGCAAATCCAGCTGGGTGTCCTACAATTTAACTCAATTCTGACACGATCTCCCTGGAGATCCCTCAAGTTAAGGGCTCAGCCCACAAGATTGCTCTCTCCACTTCAGATGCCAATCGCAAGTCCACACTATCACCTGTGCTTTTTACCAGCTATAAATTGGAGGATCCCATGGCGGGGAGGGGAAGGGAGGTGATGGGCATGGAGGAGGGCACTTGTGGAGATGAGCACTGGGTGTTATATGGAAACCAACTTGACAATAAACTATTTAAAAAAAAAAAACAATAAATAGCCCTACTACCAAAAAAAAAAAAAAAAAAAAATCGGAGGGTCCCGGGCTATATCCTTAGGTTCAGTAATTTGCAAGAGCAACCACTGAAGACAGAAAAACAATTTACTTATTATTTACCAGTTTATTATAAAAGGATATGATAAAGAATACAGATGAACATCCAAATAGAAGAGATGTGTAGGATGAGGTATGAGGGAAGGGGCTCAGAGCTTCCATGCCCTCTCTGGGTGCGCCACCCTCCCAGCTCCTCCATCTCTTCACCAACCCACCAAGTTCTCCAAACCCCATACCAATGGGATTTTTATGGAGGCTTATTAGGTTTGCATGATCATTATTAGCTGTTTCCAGCACCCTTCTCCTCTCTGGAGAATGAGTGATAGGGCTGAAAATACCAATACATGGTCTTTCTTGTGACCAGCCCCCCTCCAGAAGCCCACCACCAACAGTCTCCTCATTAGAGCAGACATTCCTATTACCCGGTAAATTGCAAGGGATTTAGGAGCTTGGTATCAGGACCAGAGTCAAAACAAAATATTAGAACAAAAGATGCTCCTATGTGCTCTTCTTACTTAGGAAATTACAAGGTTTTTAGGAGCTCTGTTCCAGCCATCAGGGGCAGAGACCAATATATATTTTCTATGATTTTACAGATTGGATAACTTTACATACCAAAGTATAGTCAATTCAAACCAATGTTTGTTTAATTGAGCACGTACTATGAGTAACATCAAGGACAAACTTCCTAAGAGTAGGAATAGAGAGTTTAAGATATGAGGGGCAGCAAAGACTTAGTGTTCCCAAGTGTCCCCCAAACTGGGGTCATATGTATTGTAAAGGACACGTGTTCTTTAAGAAATCTTAACTTTTGTGTTTGTATTCTAATCATAATCTAAAAAATATAGGAGCACATTTGGGATCATCTGCATGGCCACCTCAAATTTATGTAACTGTCATGCAATTTTGGTGTTTGGGTCTGTGTTTCTGTTGATGCCAAATGGCATCAATGTTCATTTTGGTGAGCAAATGATAAAAGGAAAATCTAACAACACACATGAGCCACATTTACTCGAAAACACACTGTACACAGTGGTTTGGTTTCCTGGTGGTTTGAACAGACAAAAGTGGTGACAGACTTGAGTAAGTGAAGGCACTATATTCATGATGGGAATAGCAACTTTACTTCAAAAAACATCATTCTTCATACCCAGTTAATGTTGTCAAGTTTGATTTTTAGCTTATAAATTAGGTTGGGTTGTACAGCTGAATGACAATTACTGTATAAGGCAAGGAGTTTATGCTTTCTTGGGTGGTGGTATTTATTTTTAAGTAACATTATCACCAAAATAACTTATTAAATTTAATAACCTTAATAATTCAATTCTTTATCTTTTTTTAATGTTTTATTTATTTCTGAGACAGAGAGAGAAAGAGAGAGAGAGACATGAGCAGGGGAGGGTCAGAGAGAGAGGGAGATACAGAATCTGAAGCAGGCTCCAGGCTCTGAGCTAGCTGACAGCACAGAGCCCAATGTAGGGGCTCAAACCCACAAACCGTGAGATCATGACCTGAGCCAAAGTTGGATGCTTAACCGACTGAGCAGGTGCCCCTATCTTTTAATAATTTAATAGTAATTTAGTTTTTAGAATTTCATTAATTCTTTTTTTAAAAAGTTTTTAATTTATTTGGGGTGCCTGGGTGGCTCAGTTGGTTAAGTATCCAAATACAGCTCAGGTCATGATCTTGTGGTTCGTGGGTTTGACAGCTCAGAGCCTAGAACCTGTTTTGAATTCTGTGTCTCCCTCTCTCTCTGACCCTCCCCCACTCATGCTTTGTCTCTCTCTCTCTCCCCCCCAAAATAATGAACATTAAAAAAGTTAAAAAATAAAAATAAAAATTATTTATTCATTTAAGTAATCTCTGCACCCAACGTGGGGCTGGAATTCACGGCCCTGAGATCAAGAGTAG
The DNA here is from genome assembly GCF_008692635.1 of Crocuta crocuta. Taxonomy (NCBI): domain Eukaryota; kingdom Metazoa; phylum Chordata; class Mammalia; order Carnivora; family Hyaenidae; genus Crocuta; species Crocuta crocuta. Next base: position 7,188,871 of record NW_027551572.1, read on the forward strand.
CATGCTCTTTCGACTAAGCCAACCAGGCGCCCTAATTCTTTTCCTTTAAAAAAAAAAAAACTTATTTCTGAGAGAGACAGAGAGAGAGAAAGAGAGAGAGAAGGAGAGAGGGAGAGAAGGGCAGAGAGAGAGGGAGACACAGAAAGCAAAGCAGACTCCAAGCTATGAGCTGTCAACACAGAGCCTGACATGGGGCTTGAACTCACAAACCGTGAGATCATGACCTGAGCCTAAGTCAGATGCTTAACTGGCTGAGCCACCCAAGTGCCCCCCTCCCCCCATTCTGTTCCTTTTAAAAGAAGACCATATACTACTAAAGTCTGAGGAACACTGATTTAGGTTAACTAATTTTCAGATGGAAGGCACAGGCCCTGAAATATAAAGAAACCTGTGAGCTACGGACTTTGACTTATTCATCTGAGAGCCCAGAACTTAGATCCTCCACACACGGTTACTAAACTCCAGTGCCCAGGACCACAGCAAGATGGTGACAGAGGCAAGGCTAGCCTTTTATACCTTTCTTCTTTCCTAGACTCCAACCCCTCCCGCCTTCTTGGCCAAAGGGGCTTGTCAGTCCTTGCCTAGCTGGGTCACCTAAGTGTGACTTTCTGACTTTTTAAAAACTGTAAATATATTTGACACATAATGATGAGGGAGTCTGGGGCAAGCTGAGGGCAAAGTACAGGCTAACAGCACCCCCCACCCCCGCACCTGCAGGTAGGATATGTGTGATATTCCTTAGCACTCCTGGCTGCCCAAGAACAGGGGAAAGGAAAGAAAGCAGATGGTGGCTGATAGAGATCACAGTCATGCAGGACAGGACTCTCCTTCAGTTGACGGATAACTTAGTAAACTGCAAGAAAAAGGCAATCTTATCCACAGCCTAATCTCCAGAAACCTATAGACTCTGTTTCCTGGTGCCCTAATATCACCCTCATCAAGATGTAAGCAGTTTAGTGCTTGCCATGGTGGTGTGGAGAACTAGGGCAAATGAAAACTTAAATTCCCTGACTGCCTACAGCCCATTGACAAGTCCTTGAAACAGGCAGTGACCTCCCTCTCGGAGCTCAGCTGCTTGATGGTGACACTTTGCTAGGGACAAAACATTATCCTGACCCCCAGGACCCTGTAAGTCTACTTTAACATATAAAAATTCCTTTGGAAACTTCCTTTATCTCAACTTCCCCAAGATATATGCTGGTAATCATACTCCAAGCTTCTGGCCCCCTGAGGTACATCTGAAGGGTCTCATGTCCCTTTTTTACTAAGCAGTAATCAATGGCGTTTTCCTAACAGCAGCTAGCCACTCAAGGTCCCGGAAACCTTGCTTCCAAAATGCCTCAGAGACTTACTCTATCCCTCCCAACCAAAGGGTATATAATGAGTTACCCGTCACAATCCCAATGCAGATATTTCTGTCCATGGGTCCTGTCCTCCTCTTTTAATAAAATCACCTTTTTGCACCAAAGATGTCTTCAAGAATTCTTTCCTGGCTGTCAGCTCCAGACCACCCCACCATCATCCCCAAACTTCATCAATACTGTCTTCCGTTAGTTTTTCAATGTACTTTTCCTGCCTTTTTTCTCTCTCCCATTCTCAGTAGGAGCAATACTTTTAAGTACAATTCAACTACAGCTTACTATGTGCTCAGTGCTTTGTAAACATTACCTTGTTTAATGTTTAATTAGACTTCTCAAATTTTAAATTGTCTTCAGTTTTGTTTTGTTTACCATTTTGTTTTTCCCAAGTCTTTGTCTCACAGGAGTTTGTTTTTTTTTTTTTTTTTTAGCTTAGCAGCTTTTTAAGATGAATGGCTGCCGAGTGTTCTTGATGGCTGGCACTTTGACCCTGAATCAGGCTACTGTGTCTACTGAATTAATGATACTTGTCTATTGAATTCTTAAAAGAGAGATATTTCATTTTGCCTGGGACAGAACTGTGGTGATTTGGTGCTCAATAAAAATGCAATTTGCAAGCTAGTGGAAACCTCTATTTCCTGTGTTCTGTTGTGAGCTGCTTTCCTTAGCCAGGTTCCTTGAAAGAAAACACCCCTCCTCTTCTCCTTTAAATCCATCATTTTTCATAGACAGTGTTCCCAAACAAGACAGGAAAAGCACAGAATGTAAAACTACTCTTCCTTTATGAGGTGCTTTACAGCTATACCACAAAAGGCGGGCTCCATACCCAGGGACACCACAGTGTTGAAAACCCTTCTTTCTGTTCTACAGAGGCAGAAAGATTTTCCTGGTGGTATTAGAAATAGCGAGAGTGTTATCCAAGTTGGAAGGCAGAAGAACTTAAGTTTAGTCTTTAATTCAAATTGTTGTGGTCCCATTTACAACACTGTCATTACAAGACTCAGTCCAGTGATAGCTACAGGAAAAAAAACAGAATGAATGCTGTAGGGGAGGAAAACATTTGTCTCCTCCCTCTATGATCTCTGGCTGGGTCTGAAGATTAAACCGACAAAAACGGATTAACAGGAGAAAAGCATACAATTTATAATAACAGAAAATCTTCTCTCTTTAACTTTATTATATCTTAAAGAGAATTTCTCAGAAGATAGCGATTCCTCCTCCCCACTGTGAATCTGTTACCTGGGACGAGTATCTCAAACTTCGTTAACAAGTTCTTTCTGTTAACAAATTATACCAAAGTCCAGACATATGTAACAGACTTCTTCTGCAGTTCCTATAGGGGGGAAACTCTTTTCCTTTCTTCCCTTCTAGTGTCTTTTGTCTAGTGTCTTTGTCTAGCTAGTCTAATAATTAAATTCACATCAGCCAGGCTGACAGGAGAAAAAAAAATGTAATCTCATATGTACAGGGATCCCAAAGATAGGAGGTTCCCAGAGAGTAAGGCAATTGAGGTTTATTTCCCATTCGGAGCTAAGGAGAAGGGGGTAGGGGTCTAGCACTTCAAAGGGGAATAAGACAATTCACAGGAAGAAGGAAGAACAGATGTTTGGTGAACAAATGTTCCAGGTGTAGGTTAGTCTATTTAATGTAAAAAGTTATCCCTAGTAACAGCTTTTGCTGGGAAGTCCCCCTATCAAAATTCTCACAGCCTATTAAGGGAGAGGGAAAAACCAACCAATCAACCAACCAACCAACCAAACAAAAATCCCACCTTTTACTGAATCTGTAAGGTCTTGATCGCCTTCAGCTCAAAATAATCCATAAGGCAAAATAGCACACTTTGGGGTCATGTATCTGCTTCCTCTCCTCCCTAGTACTGATGATCTCAAGATTGAAAAGAATGACTTAACATGGATTCTGGTTTAAAAATAATTAAGAACACAAAAATCTACAAAATAAGGCAACGCTTATCCACACACACTCCAGAGTTTGCAGATGGCGGCATCTGATAAACAACAGGAGGCTATTAACAGGCAAGGGAAGGAATGAATCCCAGCGGTTCTGCACTTTACAGGGCTTGACCTTTAACACCGGACAAATCTGTGAATTTGCCCAAAGTTGAGGGTAAGAAGGTTGTTGGACTCACTACTGAAAGTACTGGCTCAGTTACCAAAGTAAGCATAACTGAAAAGATCAAAACCACACAAAATAAAGCTCTGACTTTTTTTAAAGATCATTCCAAGGATTTTACCCCCTTACTGAAGGGTAGCCCTATGTGCCACTCCAAAAGGCACTTCTTTAGTGTAAGGACGATTGCACTAATTATTTTTAAGAAACTGCAAATGCAGGAGAAGCTCCTTTTGTCAAGGGTATCTGCATTTATAAAGGACATTTGCATTAGAAAGGGGGCCTCCACCACGAAGAGAGCTATTCCCACAGAACTTCTTCACCTGACCCTTAACCAGCCTGGCAGGACAATCTTTGTTTACAAAACATCCTTCTCACCTTCCCCCCAAATGCTGCTCCCTTTGAAGCCTCAGCTCCTATAAACATGCGCTGAGCTCAATTGCTGGTCACCTTCAGAAACATATTTTCGTGGCACTCCAGTATGAATGTTATCATTCTCCTGTTAATCTGTCTTTATTACTGGCAGAAGGTGGAGGGGGGGCAGGAAGTCTTGACCAAGAACTCAGAAGGGTAAAGAGAAAATTATTTTTCCTCCCCAATTCACCTTGGAAGCAAGGCCCTTAGCCCTTGTTTCATCAAGATACCTACAAAATAAGAATAAGATAAGCATCTTTAATAAAGATCTTTAAAAGATAAAAGAGTTTAATGTAAAGTGTTCAATTCACACCTGGCTCCCACCGTGGGCTCAATAAATTAGAGCTATAATCATTGTTGTTATTAGTATTGTATTAGATCTTAAAACTCAAAATGGCCAGCTCTGGGGTGCCTGGGTGGCTCAGTCTGCTTGATTTCAGCTCAGGATTTCAGGGATTCATGGCATCAAGCCCCTAGATGGGCTCTGTGCTGACAGTATGGAACCTGCTGGGATTCCCTCTCTCTCTTCCTCTCTCTCTCTCTCTCTCTGTCCACCCCCTCTCTCATATGTTCTTTCTCTCAAAATAAATAAATAAACTTAAAACCAAACGGCCAGGGGCACCTGGGTGGCTCAGCTGAGTGTCCAACTTCAGCTCAGGTCATGATCTCACGGTTCCTGAGTTCAAACCCCACACAGGGCTCTCTGCTGATAGCCTGTGAGCGCAGAGCCCACTTCAGATCCTCTGTCCCCTTCTCTCTGCCCCTCCCCCACTTGTACTCTCTCAAAAAAAGAAATGGCCAGGCCTGACATAAAAGCAGTTAACACTCTACTGCAGCTATTGCCTAGGTGAGCACCCACACACCTGTTTTAGTCTGTTTGTCAACCGTTGCTTAAACCATTGTCAACGGCCCTTTGTTTTGATATCACTTCAAGGATGCTGTGTTAGTAGCGGATCAAATTTTAAACTCCTTAAAATTTTACAACCAGTCGACTTTTCCCCCAGAAGAAATACACCTGTTGCCTCCAAGCTTTGGCTATTTTAAGGGTTTTACATCATGGGCTTGTTTGTACAAGTTTTATGTTCCTAAACACCAAATACCATGGCAGCTTGGTAAATTGCAAAATTCTATATATGTTTAATTGACCCCAAGATTCTAATCTGGTATTGTTGCACAAAAAAGTCAAATTTCTTTTTTTTAATGTTTATTTTGAGAGTGAGCAAGCAAGAGTGTGGGAAGATCAGAGAGAGGGGGAGAGAGAGAATCCTGAGTAGGCTCCACACTGTCAGCACAGAGCTTAAGGCAGGGCTTGAATTCAGGAATCATGAGATCATGACCTAAGCTGAAATCAAGAGTCAGATACTTGACCAACTAAACTACCCAGGCACCCCAAAAAGTCAAGTTTAAAAGTGTGTGTGTGTGTGTGTGTCTGTGTGTGTGTGTGTGTGTGAGAGAGAGAGAGAGAGAGAGAGAGGGAGAAAGTCTGGAAAGACATACAATAAAATATTTCTCAGTGGTGGGATGGCAGGTACTTTGTATTTTCTCCTTGTTTTCTGACTTTTTTAGTACTTTAAAAATGAGGGTGAATTACTTGTATCTTTATTTAGTTAAAAATGTAGTTATATAAAAACTGTAATTCAATATCTTTAGCTAAGCCTACTAGGGAGAGCTTTCTATCTCCTCAGCCCAATGGGTCCTGTTTGCATCTCACGAGGCCCTGACGGAGTAACACCAGTTATCCATGATGTGCCTAGTTTGCTGCCTACAGCCCTCATTCCAGCCAGACATTTTTAAAAGGTAACCAACAGTACAAATCAATACCACTGCTACTGAAAAGATGGAGTTCTTGCTCTATCCGATGCGAGCTAACGACTTCATCTCTGGGATTGAGACAGCCCTAAATTTTAATCTGCCATTTAGGAGCTGTATCATGTTAGACACATGTTCCCAATCTATAAAATGGGTACATGAATCCTGACTTCAAAGAACAGTTTTGAATATTAGGGATGAGTATACAACCCGCAAAGTGCCTGGCAAGACCCAGCATTCAACACGTGGTAGCTATGCTTAGGATTCTTCTCTGTAGGCACGACAGCAAGTGGTCCTTGCTGTTTCCACTCCCCATTAAGTATAAAACATCTCTAAAGGCAGGCTCTCCTGCACAGATTTGCCAGTGAAAGGGACCAGCCTGCACTCCTCTGCTGTTGAAATGATGAAGATGTATATATCTCTTCAGACAATACTATTTTATATATCTATATGCATTACATATAGACATCCAAAATCTGTATTTAGGTCAGCTGTTTATCAAGCAGCTGATTAAATGACTACCAGATTGTATATGTTACTCCTAATCCAGAACAATGAAGCTTTTGTTAATAAATTACCCTTCTAATTTATTAACCACTTGTATTCTTAAAGACCTTCTCCCTCTCTAAATAATTAAGTTGATAAAATGCTTCTTGGACAGGGTTCATTTTCAGATTCAGTATCTTTGAATCTCATTTTAATTTTTTCCTTTTTTTAAAGTTTATTTATTTATTTTGAGAGAGAAAGAGAGCAGGGGAGGGGAGGGGCAGAGAAAGACAGAGAGAGACAATCCCAAGCAGGTTCTGCAATGTCAGCGCAGAGCCCAACACGGGACTTGATCTCATGAACCATGAGATCATGACCTGAGCCAAAATCAAGAGCCAGACACTTAACTGACTGAGCCATCATCCTTGCAAGGCACCCCTTTTAATCTTTTCAACAATTATCTTCTAAGTCTGTGTCTCTAAAATGGTCAAGGCTACAGCCAGAAGTCTCAAATCAGACAGCCTCAGCTACCAACTCTCCATTTCAAACAGTGTGATAATTAGTTATCCCCACTGTGCTTCAGATTCCTCCATAGTTTAATAAGATAATCATAGTACCTATTCTATCTCATAAGGTAAAGTGCTTAGGATAGGGAGAGCCCAGCATATAGTAAGTAACTACTATTATATATGATCAATATTATAAAAGTGAAATATACTCCACGAGTATTTACAACTCCATCAGAATGGCAAACTGCCTACCTGCAGGATTCTCTTTCAAATGATAACCATTGTTGGAAAACCATTAAATGTGCATACAATTGACATAGCAAAGAGAACATGACATATATAGACAGTCTCTAAAGTAATTTCTGCATGACCGATGTTACTGGAAGTTGAGTGGCAGAACATTTTTCACTCCCGTGGAGAAACCTGGTTTGGGGGTTTCCAATAAACTACAGTAATAACTAGTTGGCTCTGCCCCCAGTCAAGTTCAGTCATCTCAGATGTGTTTGAATGCTGAGTTGCTCATTTGTTTAATCCCCAGTTTCCTCTTCTTTATTCCGGCCTGCCCCAGTAGATGTCCCCACGCATATGGGAGTACTTGAGGAAGACCAGCAGCAGCATACCCCACAAGGGGACACATCAAAACTATTCCCAGACCATTATCCAGAAACTTGCTGAGCTGATTGAAGGGCACAAAGTTTCTCAGACATTCTTTGTTCCTTCCTCCCCACTGGGTGCAATCACTCAAAACAAGGATCTCTATGACCGCCAGCACCAGCCACGATTCTGTTACCTATTTAAGCGATTCTGCAGAGGATCAGATCTCTGCCTTTTAAGCCTGTGTTTTCCACAAACCCAATTCCCAAAGATGGTGAAGATGTGCTTCAAAGATACTCATTTGAATTTTTACTTCCATGGCGAAATGCCCTCTGATTTAATTACTATTATTACGCTGAGCCAGAACAGACACATTATTTGGCAATTGAGACGGGGAAAAACCTGAGCCAGAAAGACCTCCTGACATTTCATATCAATAAATTAGAAAGAAACAACCATGCTCTCCTGAAAAAGATGGCGATCAGCAGAAATAGTTCATGATGGGCTTCAAGTGACATGGAAGTGGTTCTAATTTCTTATTTTAATAAACTTCCAGAGCTTCCAAGAATCACATTGTTGGGTGTGACAGGTTGGAGGTCATGTAGGAGTTTCTTCATGTCTACAGTTAATAACAGTGTGTAGAGATTAAATTTAACCACATGTAAACAGCTGGTGTGGAAACACAGAATCGGCCCACTGTTCGACCCAGCTGGAAAGCACCAGAGTGGTTAAGCTCAAGACTGCAGGGGCAGCACAATCTCCACCGGCTCTCTGCTAGAGAGATTACCAGGGCAGGTAATACCTCCTCGGTGATTTCCTGGCCTTCCAGGAGTATCAAGGCTCACAAAGAGTTTGATTCTCCTTTCTCGAAATTCCTATACTACTTATAGTCTGATGTTCACACTCTATCACTTGATTTTAATAGACACTAAGTAATAACAAGTTAAAATAGTCTAATTGTTTCTGTAGATGGGTCTTTTCTCACTAGACAACTCTCCTCATCAGGATCATTGATGATATCCTTTGAACATCCAACAACTCCACAACAATAATACAGGCACAGACTAGCTGACACTCTCAACTCACCTGGATAAAAACACTGGTGTTCAAATGTCACACCGTGCAGCCTACCCCTTCTTTCCACATGTCAACAGGCAAACATGTGCTTCATAAAACAAAATATATTTTTAAAACTTATTTTTTATTATTATTTTTTAATGTTTATTTATTTTTGAGAGAGAGAGAGAGCACACAAGCAGGGGAGGGGCAGAGAGAGAGGGAGACACAGAATCCTAAACAGGCTCCAGCCTCTGAGCTGTCAGCACAGAGTCCAAAACAGAGCTTGAACTCACGGAACGTGAGATCATGACCTGAGCTGAAGTCAGAAGCTTAACTGATTAGTCACCCAGGTGCCCCTAAAATTCTTTTTGGTAATCTCTGTACCCAATGTGGAGCTTGAACTCGTGACCCGAAGATCAAAAGTAACATGCTCTATCAACTGAGCCACCCAGCTGCCCCAAAACAAAATACATTTAAATACTTAGGTATAATGGTAGAAAGATTTATTAGCCAGGTGATTTGGTTTACAATACCAGCGTTGCAAATTATCTGTGTGATCTTGGGCAAACCACTTACCCTCTCTATGCTATAATCATTAAGCCAATTAGACATTAACAGATCTTTAATTGTCATTTGATTTGTGCAGAATGTGGTGCTAGAAAGGGATACAAAAGTAAATAAAGCTTTCTCAAATCTATCTTCTGACACATATTAAAGTTTTCATTTCTGCAATTTTTTTTATTTTGAAAGATTTCTTTTCTTGGTCTATGAGTGTTCCCTCTTTACAGCACTCTGTCCTTGTTTAATATCTTCTCATCCGTTGGAGAATATTAGTGAAATCTTTTTCTTTCAATGTTTTTTTTCCATGTAGAGTCTGTTTTCACCAAGTTTCCTTTATTTTTTGTTAGATTTGTCTCCATCATATTACATGCTTTCCTCCAAAGTCATCTTTTAGAGTGAGGACGAAAAGCTGATAGGAAGCTCTGAATACTTTCCAGTGTAGCTTGTAAACTGTGCTTTCACTATAGAGCAGTAGCTTTCCAAATGTTTTGACCAGAGATTGCTGAGAAGACGACTGAGTAGGAGGACCCTAAGCTCACCTCATCCCATGAACACTACTAGATAACACTCATATCAGTGTACATAACCTAGGAAAAATGACCCAAAGATAAGCAGAAAAACTCCACAAGCAAATGGAAAGAAGAGGCTACATAAAAAGGGTAGGAAGGGCACCAAGACACGGTGGGGAGCTGAAAGATGGCGAGGCTGTCCATGGGAGGGAGGAACTGTGGGTAGGGAGAGGGGACAGAAATAGATTATCACATCAGGAAAGATAAATCCCCATTATGTTTGGCATTGAAAACAGAAGGCCCAAATTTTGTGAGTTCCTACAACCGTGAGATGTAAACCTGGAATTTTAAAAATCAGTAAGCTCAGCTCTGGGAGAGCTGGGAAGGCAAGAGGAAACTGGGTCCCCATCCTTACAGAGAGCACAACAGTCCACACAGATACAGCATACGTGGAGGAGTTAGAAAAATGCCTGGGATATACGGTAGGGAGAGTTATTTACTAATCTCAGAGCATGTGAGGAGGAACTGAGATGTATGGGGAACTCCTCCAGGAACATAGGAGCTGGGAGGCACCATTCCCTCTCACACACCCCAGCATAAAAACACGGCCATCTGCAGGAACCAGTGCTGTGCTTACATACAGTACCGAACATCCTAACATCAAGCCCTGCCCTTGGGCGTCATGGATCTACACTTCCCAGTCAAGCTTGCCTCAGTCCCACTGCTGTGGGTCTCCTTCCCAGAAATTTATGGCAAGCCTTGCTAACACATCATCTCTAGACCCATAGGCTCTGCATTTTTTCCAAATGAAAAAAGAGGGGAAAAAAAAAAAAACCACTGCAAGTGACCTAAGCAAAACATAAACAAGTAATATATGCCTGATAGAGAATTTTAAGTAATGATCATAAAGATATTCACTGCACTTGAGAAAAGAGTGGAGGACATCAGTGAGTCCTTTAAAAAAGAGATACAGAAAAAAAAACAGATTAAAAACACAATGAGAGAAAATAAAAATACACCAGTGGGAATAAACAGCAGACTAGAGGAAGCTGAAGAACAAATCAGTGACTTGGATGATGGAATAATGTAATCAAGCTGAGCAGTGAGAGAAAAAATTATGCAAAATGGGAATAAACTTACGGAACTCAGTGACACTAACAAGTGTAATAACATTCACACTATAGGTACCCCACAAGGAAAAGAGAAAGGGGGACAGAAAATTTATTTGAAGAAATAACTGAAAACTTGCCAAATGTGAAGAAAGGAAGGGGAAATTCAGATCCAGGGGGCACAGAGATCCTCCAACAAAATCAACTGAGGAGGTCCACACCAAGACACATAGTAATTAGAATGGCAAAAAATAGTGATAAAGAGAAAATATGTAAAGCAGCAAAAGAAAACAATTACATACAAAGGAAACCTCATAAAGATATCAACTGAGTTTTCAGCAGAAACTTTAGAGGCCAAAGGGGAGTGGCATGATATATTTAAAATTCTGAAAGGAAAAATCTATATATAAGAATACTCTATCCAGCAAGGTTATCATTCAGAAAAAAAAGGAAAGATAAAAAGTTCCCCAAACAACCCTCTTACACCTTTGGTGGGAATGTAAACTGATGCAGCCACTCTGGAAAACTGTGGAGGTTCCTCAAAAAATTAACAATAGAACTCTCCTATGACCCAGCAATAGCATTGCTAGAAATTTACCCAAGGGATATAGGAATGCTGATGCATACGGGCACATGTACCCTAATGTTTATAGCAGTGCTTTCAACAATAGCCAAATCATGGAAAGAGCCTAAATGTCCATCAACTGACGAATGGATCAAGATGTGGTTTATCTATCCAATGAAATACTACATGGCAATGAGAAAAAATGAAATCTGGCCATTTGTAGCAACGTGGATGGAACTTGAGAGTAATATGCTAAGTGAAATAAGTAAGGCAGAGAAAGATACCATACGTTTTTACTCATATGTGGAACAGGAGAAACTTAACAGAGGAGTATAGGGGAGGGGAAGGGGGAAAAATAGTTAAGGAGAGGGAGGGAGGCAAACCATAAGAGAATCTTAAATACTGAGAACAAACAGGATTGATGAGGGCTGGGAAGAAGGGAAAATGGGTGATGGGCATAGGGGAGGGCACTTGTGGGGATGAGCACTGGGTGTTATATGGAAACCAACTTGACAATAAACTATTTATTAAAAAAAATAAATAAACATAAAGAAACTGATGGTAATACAATAATAGTAGGGGACCTTAATATTCCACTTACATCAAAGGACTTATCATCCAAACAGGACACCCAAGAGGAAACACTGGCTTTGAATGACATATTGGACCAGATGGATTTAAAAGATATATTCAGAACATTCCATCTGAAAACAACAGAATACACATTCTTTGCAAGTGCACATGGAACATTCTCCAGAATAGATCGCATATTTGGCCAGAACACAAATCTCAACAAATCAAAACGATCAAAGTCATATCATAGATGTTTTCTGACTACAATGGTATGAAACTGTAAATAACCAACAAGAAAAACTCTGGAAAGAGGACAATTACATGGAAGTTAAATAACATGCTACTAGGGGTGCCTGGGTGGCTCAGTCAGTTAAGCGTCTGACTTCGGCTCAGGTCATGATCTCATGGTTTGTGGGTTCGAGCCCCACATTGGGCTCTGTGCTGACAGCCAGCTCAGAGCCTAGAGCCTCAGATTCTGTCTCCCTCTCTCTCTGACCCTCCCCTGCTCACGCTCTCTCTCTCTCAGAAATAAATTTTAAAAAAACATTAAAAAAATATAAAAATATAACATGCTGCTAAATGATGAATGATTCAACCAAGAAATTAAAGAAAAAAATCAAATAATAGATGAAGACATATGAAAATGAAAACACAACAGTCCAAAATCCCTGGCATGCAGCAAAAGCGATTCTAAGAAACCAGGTTTAAAAAAAATTTTTTTTAATGTTTTATTTATTTCTGAAAGAGAGAGAGAGAGAGAGAGAGAGAGAGAGAGACAGTGTGAGCAAGGGAGGGTCAGAGAGAGAGGGAGTCACAGAATCTGAAGACAGGCTCCAGGCTCTGAGCTAGCTGTCAGCACAGAGCCCGATGTGGGGCTTGAACTCATGAAACGTGAGATCATGACCTGAGTGAAAGTAGGACGTTTAACTGACTAAGCCACCCAGGCCCCCTAAGTTTGTTTATTTTAGGAAAAGAGGGAGCACATGAGCGCCCCAGAGAGGGGCAGACAGAGGGAGGGAGAATCCCAAGCAGGCTCCATGCTGTCAGTGCAGAGCCCAAATCGGGGTTTGATCTCACAAAGCATGGGATCATGACCTGGGCCAATATCAAGAGTTGGACACTTAACCAACTGAGCCACCCAGGCATCCCAAGTGGGTCTCTTTTAGATAACACACAGTTAGACATTCCTTTGTAAAATTCAGTCTAGCAATCCCGGCCTCTTAATTGGTATCTTAGGCTCATTCACATTTGACGTAATTATTGGGATGTTTAATACAATTCTACTATTTTGCTGTTTGTTTCCTATCTGTCTGAACTGTTGTTTTTTTTATTTCTCCTTTCCATTCTTCTGTTTGGTAAATCAATGGTTTTTTGTTTTGTTTTGTTTTTTGTTTTTTTTTTAGTACTCAATGTCTTAGTTCCTCTATTAGCTTTTTAGCTCTGACATCTCAAACCAGTAAGACTGCAGATCTCTATTTGAATTCTGGTGGCCCTGTGCTGCACAGACACGGGAATATCTGTATAAATGTAGATCTCCTGTACTGTATGTAGTTCTCTTCTATTAGGTATTGAATTTCTCCCTTCAGTTTCTGCCCGCTTTTCGGCCCTTCCTAGAGTCTTCAAATATTGTTTGGTTATGCTTTGTCCAGAGTTTATAATTGTAATCTCTGGGAAAATTATACTCATACTGGATATTCTGCCATTATCAACACCAGAGCTCCCAGGTCTCTCTCTCTTTCTCTTTTTAAACACTTTATTTTTTATTTATTTTTTTAAGTTTATTTATTTTGAGAGCGAGAGAAAGCANGAGAGAGAGAGAGAGAGAGAGAGAGAGAGAGAATCCCAAACAGGCTCTAATGCTGTCAGCATGGAGCCTAATGCAGGGTTCAAATCAAGAGTTGAAGGGATGGGGGCCTGGGTTGCTCAGTCAGTTAAGTGTCCAACTTTGACTCGGGTCATGATCTCACAGTTCATGAGTTTGAGCCTCACATCAGGCACTCTGCTATCAGCTCGGAGCTCACTTCAGATTCTCTCTCTCTCTCTCTCTCTCTGCCCGTCCCCCTCCATTGTGTTCTCTCTCTCAAAAAATAAACATTAAAAAAAAAGAGTTGGACACTTAACCCACTGAACCACCCAGGCACCGCTCAGGTCTCTGTTAATCCTTTAAAAACCCTTACTATATAAAGGAGATAGCCTTTGGTTTTATGCAAAATAGAATAGGTTTCAGGCTTTAGAAGACAATAACATGTAATTAGAAATCAATCATCATGTTTTGTATGTTATCATTTTACTGATGGCTAATTAGACTGCTTTTCCAATTATAGCTATGATTTCAAGTTTAATACAAGTGAAAATATGAGTCAATATATAGAAAACTAATAGTATCAGGGTTATACAGTTATGGCAAAACATGAGACAACAGTGTTGGAATGACTGAAGGAAAATACTGTTCAGTAACATACTTCCTCTGACCACGAGATAGTGGCGAATGTCAGTCTACAGTTAGGAAGAGAAGTCAGGACCGGAAACAGAGATTAGAGAATTCAAAGGCTTAAGACCTTCAGTCCAGTGCCATTGTTAAAATCAGGTTTTATAGCTTTACTGTAAAAGGTTGTTGAGAATACAGCCATTCAAGAGGTTCTATCTTTGGTTCCCTGAGATGTTTTTATCCTTATAGGTTGTTAAATTTTGTAAGAATCAGTATAACATGTTCAATTCCACTTCTGATTTATGTGTTTTTGATTTTTGCTTTCTATTTCTAACCATTGTGAAGGTAGCTTTAAAATATCTCTATAAGTTCATTTGTTTGAATGTCTCTGATGAAACTTCAATTTCAGAAATATCTATTGTTGCCTTTCTTTTTTTTCTACATTGATCTTGATCCTGAGGAGAGTTATAAAATTTTCTTTTAAGTCATATGATTCTAGTCCTGGATCAGGTCAATATCACCTGAAAAGTAACACTTTTGTTATCCAAAGAATATAAAGAAAATAAACCCCTAGGGAGATGGCATTGACTAGAGATTAGAAGAGACTGTCACGATGATAATCCAATTTAATCAGCTATCCTCTTTCTAAACTCTGCTACCAGTAATTTCTACTCTGGCTTCTCAGGGGTTAGTATGACAACTTGGTGCTAATACTTATTTTTATAATGAAGGCACAGTTTTGTTTTCTTAAGAAAGTAGGTTTGCATCAGTCCACTATGTAGTAGTTGTTTCTTAGATCTATTTCAGATAATGGGACTAAAGAAAAAAATTCCAACAATTCTGTTAAGGGTCTAGCATCATGAACATGTGTCCTACCATTTTTTCTTGCTGATAGTATGCTAAAGTTGAATTACTCTAAGACATAGATTTTGGAATACTTAAATACTTTTGATGAGAAGCCAGTGGTCATTTTTATTGTATTCTCATGTACATATATTTTTAAAAACTGTTTTTAAGATTTTTCTTTTTATCATTGGTCTTCAGAAAATTTACTAAAGATATCACAGATGTGGCTTTCTTTGTATTTATCCTATTGGGATTCGTTGAGCTTCTCGAATCTGTAAAATCGGCACATTTTCAGCTATTATTATTCCTTCAAATGTTTTTCTGTACCATTCTTTCTCTGGTTTCCTTCTAGGACTCCAATTAATTTATATTAGATTTTTTTTTATATTGTCCCATACATCACGAAGTCCCTGTTCGAATATTTTACTTTCTCCAATTTTTTCCCCGTTCTTTAAACTGAATAATTCCTAATCGTCTATCTTCATGTGCATTTATTCTTATATCATCTAATTTTCTGTTAAGTCCATTCATTAGATATTTTATTCAGGTTATTTTCCAAATCTAGAATTTCCATCTGGGTTACTTTTTAAATGTTTTTTATTTCTTTGTTCATATCTCTTATTTATTGATTGCAAGATATTTTCCTGTATGTCCCACAGCATAGTTGTTACAACAGCTGTTTTTCAATCTTTGCTAATTTCAAAATCTGGGAAATCTTGAAGTCGGTCTACACTGAATGCGTGAGTTATGTTTTACTTCTTTTTTTCCCCCTATATCTAGTAATTTTGAATTTTACTCAAGACATTATTAATAATCACTGTAGAAACTCTGGATTCTATTCTGTTCTTTCAAATAGTCCTGATTGCTTAACAGGAAGTTAACTAGGACCACTTTAAACTTCAAACTCAAATTCCTCTGCAGCAAGCAGCAACAGAAATCTGTTTAGTTCTATTAGTCCTAGATACACTTTTGGATCTGTCTCACACATGTGTGGTTTAGGAATCAGGCAAAGATGTGGGCAGAATTTATGTGCAGATTTTGAGATTAACCCTTTATGACTGTCTTCTTTCTGAGAGCCTCACTCAGTTGCAAGCTGCTGTGGCCACTTTAAACTCTGGTTCTTCAAGCCAGTAAGACTGCAGTTTTCTATTATGTTTTAACCTACTTGTCTGGTGCCAACTAGGGACTACCCTCAGGTGAAAAGTCATAAAAATGGGAAACTCACACCGAGGTAATCCTTTCTTCCAAATCTTCAATTCCTGACTGCTTTTGATCACTCTCTCCTGTCTTCAGACAACTCATTTTTATATTTTATCCAAGAGTGTTGGTGCTATAGGAGCTTCTATACCATTATTGGAGAACTTAAGCATTTTTTTTCCCCTTAGGATATTTCTCAAAAAAAAATTAATTGGGCTGCTTTAGGGACAGTACCTTTAGACTTTTATAGTTGTTCAGTATACTTTATGCTTAACAGCCTTATTTTTATTTTTTTAAGTTTGTTTTGAGAGAGAGAGAAAAAAATGAGTGAGCGGGGGCAGGGAAGGGGGGAAGAGGCAGAGAGATAGGAGAGAGAGAATCCCAAACAGGCTCTGTGCACAGAGCCTACAGCAGGGCTCGATCTCACAAACTGAGATTATGACCTGAGCCAAAATTAAGAATTGAACACTTAACCAACTGATCCACCCAGGCATGCCAACAGCTTTATTTTTAATATTTCTGATTTTTAAGATAACTGTAGATTCTCACACAGTTAAAAAAAAAAATAAGAGACCCCATGTACCTGTTACCCAGTATCCCCCACAATGGTAACTTCTTAAAAACGATAGTACAATATAACAACCAGGATAAAATCAGGATTCAGAACATTTCTAAAACCACAAGGATTCCTCATGTTGCCTTTTTAAAGCCATGGTTACTTCCTTTTTGCCCTCATCCTCTCCTTAATCCCTGGCAAGCACTAATCCGTTCCTCATTTCTATAGTTTTGTCACTTCAAGAATGTATATAAATTGGGGACCTGGCTGGTTCAGTTGATAGAGCATGAGACTCCTGATCTTGGGGTCATGAGTTTGACCCCCATGTTGGGAGGTAGAGATTGCTTTAAAAAGAAAAAAAAAGAATATGTAAAAATGGAATCATTTAGCAGGTAATCTTTTGGGATTCCTCCCCCCCACCCCCGCAGTTTTTTACTATTATGAATAAAGTTGCTATGAAAATTTATGTAGGTTTTTATGTGAACATAATTGTTCATTTCTTTGGAATAAATGCCCAGGAGTGCAAATGCTGGAACATATGGTATTTGCACGTTTTGTTTAAGAGACTGCCAAATTGTTTTCCAGACTGGCTGTGTCCCTTTATATCCCCTCTAGCAATATATGGGTGATCCAGTTTCTCTACATCCTCATCATCATTTGGTGGGATGTTTTTCATTTTAACCATTCTGGTAGGTGACTACTGATAATCTCAATGTGTTTTTAATTTGCATTTCCCTAATAACTAATGATATCAAACAGCATTTCATGTGCTTATTTATCACATATCAACTATTTTTCTGTGAAATGCCTCTTCACCTGTTTTGTGTACATTCAAGTTGGATTGTTTTATTGTTAAGTGTTGGAAGTTCCTTATATATTTTAGATACTAATCCTTTCTCAGATACACAGTTTGTAAATATTTTCTCCCAAATTGTCTTAAATAAGCTTATCTTAATTCTTTAAATGTTTGGTAGAATCTCCTTTGGGCTTGGATAGGTCTTCTGTG
The DNA here is from genome assembly GCF_008692635.1 of Crocuta crocuta. Classification (NCBI taxonomy): domain Eukaryota; kingdom Metazoa; phylum Chordata; class Mammalia; order Carnivora; family Hyaenidae; genus Crocuta; species Crocuta crocuta. Next base: position 7,206,577 of record NW_027551572.1, read on the forward strand.
GGAATTTTAAAATTACACATTCCATTTCATTAACAATTACAGGATATCCAAATGATCTATTCCACATAGGGTGAGCAATAGCTTATTCAGCCTTAAAAATAATGAAATTTTGATTCAGATTTCATTCACGCAGCATGTAAGTTTTCTGTTAAGTGAAATAAGCCAGACACAAAGGACAAATATTGTAGGATTCCACTTGTATGAAGTACCTAGAATAGGCAAATTCATAGTGATAGAAAGTAGAATAGAGATGGCTGGGGTAGGGAGTTATTATTTAATGGGTACAGAGCTTATGTTTGGGATGATGAAAAGTAATGGAAAGGGACAGTGGTGATAGCTGTACAACACTGTGAATAGACTTAATGCCACTGAATTACATAGATGTTTAAAAATAGCTCAAATGTATATTTTGTATATATTTTGCCACAATAAACAACAAAACAAGAACAAAAAACCAGTACACCAGAAGCTTCAAGTCCATGAGAACTAATGGGGTCAGGTAAATGGTGGTGGAGAACCATACTTGCACCCCACTCTGTCAGATTTCCAGAGAAGAAATTACTGTTGTAAATATGAACTACAAAGTCATCATAATTCACAGCTCCCTTTTGCTATAACAGTCTTTAAAAATTGTAGTTTTTAAAAATAAAAATAAACTTTACTAACATTGGCATTTAATCTTTATACCCACAAACATATACTCGTTTCATGTGACATCAAAAAGAAATGAAAACAAAACATCCAGAAGTGTCAATGTGGCCTAGGTGTACAGAGACCCAGCAATGAGAGAAATGGCATCCCCATTTCTTGGTGTTACCTAGTGTAAAATGTGGTACACTATATGTACCATGTTCTATGGTAACAGAACACTCAGGCTAAGTCAGATATCTCCTGGAACACTTATGGAGTTTTAGTACAAACAAATGTTTTGGAATGGCACACAAAGATTCCACTCAAATGGTCTGTAAATGGTTCTGGTGAAACTTGTTTCTCCTGGGTTGTAACTCAGAATGGCCTACTCCCTTTGGAATTTAATGAAAGAACTATAAAAACTGGAGAGAGGCTTTTGCAATTTCAAAAAGATCAACATATGCAATCACATGTGTCAAACATCTGCATTAGTGACTGAGGAGATGATGGGGCAATGTGAGCTGCAATAGCAAGGTACTTTGCTGATTAGGACCACCAGGCAATGCAGTAGAAAAGAGCACTGACAGGTGCAACAGGGGTGATTTAATGGCAACCAAGAATATCCTAGGAGCCTTATGGGCTAGGATTTAATGGAAGGCTTAAGTTTGGGTTGAATCCTGAAGGCAATGGGGTTTTGAGCAAAGGAACAATAAAATAAAAATGCATTTCAGAAAAATCACTCTGGCAGTAGGATGAAGAATTTACAAGAAGGGGGGCAAAGAAGATGGATGCTGAAAAAACAGGAAGCTATTCTAGCCGTCCAGACAAGAAATGATGAGGGCCTAAGTTAATACCGTTCCGGTAGAACTGGAGGGGTGAGCATCAAACTGGATATAAAAGATATGAACGAGATCATAGAAAGCAAGAATAAAGGCAGTGAAGATTGTAAAATGATACAATTGGTAGAGACTTAGAATGCTGTCATTGAAGAAAGAATATCAGTAGTGTCTTCAAAAATAAGCCAATGGACTATATTCATATGTTTGTACATATATTTGAAAAACTAGAAACTAAAAACTATGTTTCCAAGAACAAATAGATATCATAAATAATAGTACAACATTGGTCTCCAGTTGGAATTATATAATTATTAAGGTGATAACAAAGTTTAGGGGAAGACTTCACATTGGAGCATCTGGGTAGCTCAGTCAGTTAAGCAGTGAACTCTTGATTTTTGCTCAGGTCATGATCTCATGATTGTGATACTGAGCCCCACATCAGGCTCTCTGCCACAACAAAAAGCCTGCTTAGGATTCTTTCTCCCTTTCTCTCTGTTCCTTCCCTATAGCATGCATGCTCTCCCTCTTGCTCTGTCTCAAGATAAATAATGTTAAAAACAAAAAAAGAAAGAAAAGAAAGACCTCACATACAAAAACAATCATAAAACAAGTAACAAAATGACACAAGGTATATGCCCATCAATAATTACTTTTTTTCCTATCAATAAATATTTTCAACGCAAATGGACTAAATGCTCCAAAAGAGATAGGGTGACAGAATGGATAAAAATAACTCTCATCTATATGTTTCCTACAAGAGACTCACTTCAGACCAAAAGACACATGCAAATTGAATGAAGGGATGGAGAAGCATGTATCATGCAAATGGATGTGAGAAGAAATTCTGGGTAGCAATACTTACATCACACAAAATAGATTTTAAAACAAAGACTATGATAAGACAAAGAAGGACACAATATAATCAATAAAGGGAAAAATACAACAAGCTATAACAATTTTAAATATTTATTTAAATATTTAAATATTTTATTTATTTTAAATATTTAAATATTTAAATATTTTAAAATATATTTAAATATGCGTCCAACACAGAACCACCCAAACACATTATACAGTTAATAATACACATAAAGGAAGTAATTGGTAGTAATACAGTCAGTAGGGGACTTTAACACCCTACTAACATCAATGAACATATCATCCAAATAGAAACAGGAAACAGTGGCTTTGAATGACACATTGAACTAGATACAGTGAAAAGATATATTCAAAACACTCTATCCTATAATAGCAACATACACATTCTTTTCCGAAAGTGTACATGGAACATTCTCCAGAAGAGATCACATATTAGTCCAGAAAATAAATCTCAACAAATTCAAAAAGATAAAAGCCATACAATGCACCTTTTTTTTAAAATTGCAAGTGGGGGGCAAAGGATCCAAAATGGGCTCTGTACTGACAGCAGAGTGCCCAATGCAAAACTCAAACTCACAAACCCATGAGATCATCATGTGAGCTGAAATCAAGAGTTGTAGGCTTAACTGACTGAGCCACCCAGGTGCCCCACAATGTCTTTTCTGACCACAACTCTATGAAACTAGAAATCAACCACATGGAAAAATCTGGAAATACCTGGAGGTTAAATAACATGCTACTGAACAATGAATGGGTCGACCAGGACACCAGAGAAAATAAAAAAATGTATGGAGACATGGAGTGCCTGGCTGGCTCTGTCGGTAGGGCATGTGACTCTTGATATAAGAGTCATGATGGGACACCTGGGTGGCTCAGTCGGTAGGGCATCCGACTTCAGCTCAGGTCATGATCTCGCAGTTCATGGGTTCGAGCCCAGCATTGGGCTCTGTGCTGACAGCTGAGGCTGGAGCCTGTTTCAGATTCTGTCTCTCTCTCTCTCTCTCGGCCCTTCCCCCACTCATGCTCTGTTTCTCTCTGTCTGAATAATTAAAAAAAACATTAAAAATTAAAAAGAGTCATGAGTTCAAGCCCCATGTTGGGTGCAGAGGTTGCTTAAAAATATATAGAGAGAGACAAATGAAAATGAAAGCACAGTAATCCAAAATTTGGGGGATGCAGCAAAAGCAATCTTAAGAGGGAACTTTATAGCAATATAGGCCTACCTCAAGAAGTGAGAAAAATATTAATCTAATCTTACACATGCAGCAGTTAGAAAAGAATAAACAAAACCCCAAACCAGTAGAAGAAAGGAAATAAGATTAGAGCAGAAATAAACAACACAGAAACTAAAAAAATAATACAACAGATTAATGAAACGAGGAATTGGTTCTCTGAAAAGATCACCAAAATTGATGAACTTTTAGCTACACTCAAAAAAAAAAAAGAGAGAGAGAGACAGAGAGACAGAGAGACAAAGAACAGATTCAAACAAAATCAGAAATAAGAGAGATAACTAACATTACAGACATACAAATGATTGCAAGAGAAGATTATGAAAAATTATATGCCAACAAACTGGACAATCTACAAGAAAGGAATAAATTCCTAGAAATATATATCCTCCCAAAACTGAAGCAGGAAGAAATAAAAACTTTGAACACACTGATTACCAGCAATGAAACTGAATCAGTAATCAAAAACCTTCTAACAAACAAAAGTCCAGAACCAGGTAGCTTCACAGATGAATTCTACCAAACATTTAAAGAAAAGTTAATACCTATTCTTTTCAAACTATTGCAAAAAAAAATAAAAGAGGAAGGAAGGGTTCCAAATTCATTCCATGAGGCCAACATTACCCTGGTACCAAAACCAGATAAAGACATTACAAAAAAAAAAAAAAAAAAGAACTATAGATCAGTATCTCTGATGATCATAGATACAAAAATTCTCAACAAAATATTAGCAAAGCAAATCCAACAGTACATTAAAAAAATCATTTACCACCATCCAGGGGGATTTATTTTCAGGTTACAAAGGGTGGGTCAATATTTGCAACTCAATCAATGTGATACATCACATCAATAAGAGGAAGGATAAAAACCATATGATCATGTCACTAGATGCAGAAAAAGCATTTGACAAAGTACAACATCCATTCATGATAAAAACTCACAACAAAGTAGGCTCAGAGGGAACATCCATCAACACAATAAAGGCCACAACTAACATCAAAGTCAATAGGGAGGAACTGAGAGCATTTCTCCTAAGATCAGGGATGAGACAAGGATGTCCACCAGGACCATTTTTATTCAACATAGTACTGTAAGTCTCACCACAGTAACCAGACAAGAACAAGGAATAAAAGGCATCCAAATTAGTAAGGAAGAAATTAAACTTTCACTATGTGAAGATGACATGATACTATATACAGAAAACCTGAAAGACTCCACCAAAAGACTAATAGAAGTAATGAATGAATTCGGTAAGGCCTCAGGATACATAATCAATGTACAGAAATCTACTACATTTCTATACCCTAATAATGAAGCAGCAGAAAGAGAAATTAAGAAAACAGTCCCATTTACCATTGCACCAAAAATTAAAACACCCAGGAAAAAACTCAACCGAGGAGGTGAATGGCCTGTTCTCTGAAAACTATAAAACACTGATGAAAAAACTGAAGATGGCACAAGCAAATGGAATGACATTCCATGCTCATGGGTGGCAAGAACAAAGACTATTAGAATGTCCTTACCACCACGCAAAGCAACGTACAGATTTAATACAATCACTATCAAAATACCAACAGCATGTTTCACAGAACTAGAACAAACAATCCTACATTAAAAATTTTTTTAATGTTTTATTTCTGAGAGACAGTGAGAAAGAGGGAGAGAGAGAGAGGCAGCATTAACAGGGGAGGGTCAGAGAGAGAGGGAGACACAGAATCGAAGCAGGCTCCAGGCTCTGAGCTAGCTGTCAGCAGAGCCTGATGCGGGGCTCGAAACCAAGAACCATGAGATCATGACCTAAGCTGAAGTCGGATGCTTAACCGACTGAGCCACCCAGGTGCCCCACAATCCTAAAATTTCTATGGAACCACAACAGCACAAATAGCCACACCAAAAAAGAAAAACAAAGCTGGGGGTATCACAATTCCAGATTTCAAGATATACTGCAAAGCTGTAGCCATCAAAACACTATGATACTGGCACCAAAAAGGACACATAGATTGATCGATGGAACAGAATAGAAAGCCTGGAAATGAACCTAAGATTGTATGGTCAATTCATCTTTGACAAAGGAGGCAGGAATATGCAATGGGAAAAAGACTGGGTCGTCAACAGATGGTGCTGAGAAAACTGGACAGCTCCACGCCAAAGAAATGAACCTGGACCACCTTCTTAACACCATACACAAAATAAACCCAAAATGGATTAGAGACCTAAATATGAGACCTGAAACCATAAAAATCCTGCAGGAGAAGATAAGCAGTAATTTCTTAGATGTCAGCCACAGTAGTATCTTTGTAGATAGGTCTCCTGAGGCAGAGGAAAAAAAAGCAATAATAAACTATTGGGACTACATCAAAATAAAAAGCTTCTGCACTTTGAAAGAACCCACAAAACTAAAAGAAAACCTACTGAATGGGAGAAGATATTTGCAAATGACATATCTGATAAAGGGCTGGCATCCAAAATATAGAAAGAACTCACACAACTCAACAGCCAAAACCCAAATAATCCAATTAAGAGAGAGGCAAAAGGGGCAGATATTTCTCCAAAGAAGACATAGAGATGGCCAAGATATACATGAAAAGATGCTCACCATCACTCATCATTAGGCAAATGCAAATCAAAACCGCAGTGAGATATCACTTCACACCTGTCAGAATGGCTAACATAAAAAACACAACAACAAGTACTGATGAGGATGTGGAGAAAAAGGAACCCTGTGCACTGTTGGTGAGAATGCAAACTGGTACAACCACTGTGAAGCATAGTACAGAGGTTGCTCCCCCCCAAATTAAAAATAGAAGTACCATATGATCCAATAAGCGCACTACTGGATATTTACCCAAAGAATACAAAAAGAGTAATTCAAAGGGATATTTGCACTGCTGTGTTTATAGCAGCATTATATAAAATAGCTAAATTATGCAAGCAGCCCAAGTGTCCTTCGATAGATGAATGGATAAAGATGTGGTGTATATATTATTCAGCCATAAAAAAGATTGAAATCTTAGGGCACTTGGGTGGCTCAGTCAGTTATGTATCTGACTTTGGCTCAGGTCATGACCTCACGGTTCGTGGGTTCGAGCCTCATATCAGACCCTGTGCTGACAGCTCAGAGCCTGGAGCCTGCTTCAGATTCTGTGGCTCCCTCTCTCTCTGCCCCTCCCTACTTGTGCTCAGTCTCTCTCTGCCTCTCAAAATGAATAAACATTCTAAAAATTAAAAAAAAAAAATCTTGCCATTAGTACCAACACAGATATATCTAAAGAGTATAATGCTATGTGAAATAAGTCAGTGAGAGAACGAGAAATACCATATCACTTCATTCATATGTGGAACTGAAGAAATAAAATAAATCAACAAAGAAGAGAGGCAAACAAATAAAACAGACCCTTAGCTATGGGAAACAGAGAGATGGCTACCAAAGGCATGTAGACATGGGATGGGTGAAATAGGTGAAGGGGATTAGAAGTACACTTACCATGATGAGCACTAAGTAATATATAGCAGTGTTGAATCACTGTAATGTAGTACACTTGAAACTAATGTTATGTTGGGGCGCCTGGGTGGCTTAGTCGGTTAAGCGTCCGACTTTCGCTTAGGTCATGATCTTGCGGTTCGTGGGTTCGAGCCCCTCGTCGGGCTCTGTGCTGACTGCCAGCTCAGAGCCTGGGGCCTGTTTCAGTCTGTGACTCCCTCTCTCTCTGACCCTCCCCTGCTCACGCTGTCTCTCTCTCTCTCTCTCCTAGAAATAAATAAAACATTAAAAAAAAAAAAGAAACTAATGTTATGCTTTATGGTAAAGATCCTAGAATTAAAATTAAGAAAGTAATCTGTCAGTGATTTGAAAGGACAGGTGGACTGTTATCTGTTGGTTTGATAGGACTTCAAATCTACTGGTGTGTGGCAAAGACAAAAAAGTTGTTTTTAGCAGTAATGTTGTTTTGATATAAGAATGCAAAAAAGGGGCACCTGGTTGGCTCAGTTGGTAGAACATGCAACTCTTGATCTTGGGGTTATAAGTTATACCCATGTTGGGTATAGAGATCACTTAAAAAAATTTGTAGTACCTGGCTGGCTTAGTCAGTAAAGCAAGTGACTCTTGATCTCTGGGTTGTGAGTTCCAACCCCACATTGGGTATAGAGATTACTTAAAAATAAAATCTCCAAAAACATGCAAAAAAAAAAAAAAAGACTTCATATTAGTGTACTTGCTCTGTCTAGATAGATAGCCCCCATGTGTCCTGTGCTATACTAACATATACATACACACCTATGTATACACATACTAACGTAAGGTAGGAAAACAGGATCTGGCATTCTTGCAGCAAGATTCATAATAAACTGAGCTCATCCCTATAATTACTTTAATTCTTAGAAGTTTATCTTTTAAATGTTTGCATTTAATACTTATATACATAAAATATAATTAAATATTTAAATACTTTCATATACTTTAACATGTTTAAATATTATAATAAAAGGTATTTAAATACTGTGTCAGCAATGTTGATGATGGTTAAAGGTATCACTTATTCATTCCATAGGTTGTAAAAATACGAGAAGGGATTGTAGCAGAACTAGAAATGGGATGAAAAGTGCAAGGAGGTTGTGAAGTCAAAGACTGAAAAGCACCTTTAATAGAGATCTTCTTAGATATAGTTGCTGGATGTGATTTTAGGACCTTTTTTTTTTTTAAAAGGAAAAACAGGAATGTGGGCTTATGATTAGTAAAGTGATACATGAATCATGTTACTTGAGGCCATCTTTGGAACCACAGAATGTGAAAAGTCATGGGTTTACCAGGCTCAATATCAACTATTTGAACTTGTAATGGAAACCCTCGTAGCCTGTGGTAAGTATGATAATATAATGCCTAAAGCAAATATTACTAATGATATACAAGAGGTACACTAAAAATATTTTACATAAATCAAGATAGAACTTTTTTAAATGTTCAAGTAACCCACAGGAAAGCAGAAAAAAATAAAAGAGAAACAAATAAACAAGAGAAAAAACAGCAAATAGAAAATTACATGGCAAACAAGACTTAATAATAGCTAAAATGTATTGAACACTGACTGTATGCCAAATATGTACTCATTTAATCCTCCTGCCAACCCTGTGAAATAGACTTGGATTATAATCTCCATTTTATAGATTAGATAATAAAACTGACATAGAGATTAATTTACCCAAGATCATAAAACATGTGGTGGGTGGCAGAGCCCACACTCTTTACTATCACACTGTGCCAGACAGCATCTGAATACCCAGCCCTAGCTGCTTAAGCACCATATTTGGTACCACATGATAATGGAACCCTGCTCCCAGACTGGACACCTGACATAGAGGCCACTGATCCATGTTACCTTAGTGGCCCGAAATACACATACACAAGATAAACCTAAGAAAATCATTTTCTTTCTACTGGTTTAGTCTCTGTTAATACCAAGAGATAATGCTGACCAATCGTAAGATTGAAGGCAAAATGATGCTGAGTACAAGGCATACCAAAGCTTCCTCTACGTCAGTGTCATGAGGGAGAAGAGACCAAATGGGCAGTAAGAAAGCTAGGATGCTTAGGAGAGTATTAAGGAGAAGTATTTAAAACTTGGAAAAATTAGAAACTGTAGAAACTAGCTGTTTAGACTACTGTTAACAACGTAACACAGGCTACATGGCTTAAACAACAAACATTAATTTCCCAGAGTTCTGGAGGTTGGGAAGTGCAGGATCAAGGTGCTGGCTGATCCAGGGTCTGGTGAGGGCCCTTTTCCTGGGTTGCAGATGGCGGTCTTCCTTATAACCTCACAGAGTGGAGAGCAGGGAGAAAGGAAGCACACTTTCTTCCATATCTCTTTCTCTAAGGGCCCTAATTCCACTTATGACAGCCCCGTCCTCATGACCTGATTACCTCCAAAGGACTCCCCTCTAAACACCATCTCATTAGAGATTAGACATCCACACGCAAATGGGGTGGGACAGGCATACAAACATTCAGTCCATAGCACTGGCTCCATCAGTCATGAACACTAGCTGGAAACTGGGAAAGCCTGGTTATTCTAGTTGTCTTTTCAGACTGAGAGTTTGAAGGAGCTCATCTATAGAGCTTGTCACCAGAGCTGTGACGCAAGGCCATCTCCAGCATGAAAGCTGGGTTAAGCTGGTTCTGTTCAGAGTCATCTCTTTCAGATTACAGACTGGAAGCCAATGGGGCTGTATTAATTTCCTGTGGCTTCCATAAAAAAATTACCACGGGGGGCGGGGTGTGTCTGACTCTTGACTTCCACTCAGGTCATGATCTCACGGTTCATGGAATCGAGTCCCACATCTGGTTCTGTGCTGACAGTGCAGAGCCTGCTTGGAATTCTCTCTCCCTCGCTCTCTGCCCCTCCCCTGCTTGCACACTCTCTTTCAAAATAAATAAACTTTTTTTTTTTTTTTAATTACCACAGGGGGACCTGGGTGGCTCGGTCAGTTGAATGTCAGACTCTTGATTTTGGCTCAGGTCATGATCTCATGGTTCTTGAGATCCAGCACAGAGCCTGTTTCAGAGTCTCTCTCTTCTTCTCTCTCTGCCACTCCCCCACACACTCTCTCTCTTGAGCTTTCTCCCCCAATAAATAAACATTAAAAAAAAAATTACCGCAAACTTGGTGGCTTCAACAACAGAAATGTATTCTCTCATAGTTCTGGAGACCAGAAGTCTGAAATCAAGGTTGGGGCATGACTGTGCTCCCTCCTGAAGCTTAAGGAGAGATTGTCTTCCAGCTTCTGGAGGCTGTCCTCATTCCTTGACTTGTTGTGGCTGCTAACCCCAACCTCTACCTCTGTCTTCAAATGGCCTTCTCTAGGTCTCTGACTTCTGGCTCTTATAAGGACACTTATCATTGGGGTTAGGACCTACTGGGATAATCCAGGATGGTCAAGATCCTTAACTACAAGATCTTTTTTTTTTTTTATGTTTATTTATTTTTGAGACAGAGACAGAATACAAGCAGGGGAAGGGCAGAGAGAGAGAGAGGGAGACACAGAATCTGAAGCAGGCTCGAGGCTCTGAGCTGTCAGCACAGAGCCCAAGGCAGGGCTTGAACCCACTAACTGCGAAATCGTGACCTGAGCCAAAATCAGACACTTAACTGACTGAGCCACCCAGGTGCCCCTGTAAAGACCCTTTTTCTAAGTAAGGTAACATTTTACAGAGTTTTGGCATTAGAACAAGGACATGTATTTTGAGGGGCCACCATTCAAACCACTACAGGTGTCCTGGGTGTTTTTCTGAAAGCCTAAGGAAAGGAAAAGTAGAATAACACGCTCTCAGGTTTCTGTCAGTGTTTCTTTTGCATAATGAATTCTGTGGTTGGGATACATGAAATTCCAGACTGACTGGCAGAGAAAGTAACAGCCCATAGCAGTTTGTATGCTTTATATTTGAAGACTGAGGAAAGCTGTTCCGAAAAACAATTAGTTTGAGATGAGCCATGACAAAGTTACCTTTAAGGACCCCAAAAAAGATCAAGAGAAAAAGTTGAAATTCTGTCAGTTGACCAGTGAAATTGATGGATCATCTGGTATCTATTTTTTTTTATGTTTATACATTTTTTTTTTTAAGGTTTTTTTTTATTTATTTCTAGAGAGAGAGAGAGCGTGAGCAGGGGAGGGTCAGAGAGAGAGGGAGTCACAGACTGAAATAGGCTCCAGGCTCTGAGCTGGCAGTCAGCACAGAGCCCGACGCGGGGCTCGAACCCACGAACCGCGAGATCATGACCTAAGCGAAAGTCGGACGCTCAACCGACTAAGCCACCCAGGCGCCCCCATGTTTATACATTTTTGAGAGACAAGAGACAGAGAGCGTGAGCAGGAGAGAGGTAGAGAGAGGGAAGGAGACACAGAATCTGAAGCAGGCTCCAGGCTTTGAGCTGTCAGCAAAGAGCCCGACGCGGGGCTCAAACCCACGAACCATGAGATCATGACCTGAGCAGAAGTCGGATGCTTAACTAACTGAGCCACCCAGGCACCCCTCTTTTTTTAACTTTTTAAGGACTGCTGGTAGACTGGTTTTAGTTCTACATATCAGTATGAAGATGACACTCTTCCCTGGTCCCCTCACCATGTTGAATTTTGTTCACTCCAGAAATTAGCCAGTTTACAGACAATCCCTAAGTCTCTTTTTAGCTAATAGTTAAACCTCCTCTCTCTGTAACAGTTCTCTTTCCACAAAGGGCTGCTTAAAAGGAACAGATCTGAAGAATTCTATGACCTGGAAAATTCACAACTACAATCATTTAGACGTTGCCTATGCGATAAAGAGAGACTTCTCACACCTGAAAAACAGATTTTTTTTTTTTTGCACCCTAGTTGTCTCCAGAAGGGAAAATGACCAAATTAAAAACAAAAAGTTCTTGAGTAAAAAAAAAAAAAAAAATCCTGCTAGGTGCCTGTGGGCTAAAAGCTGCCCAGAAAGACTTTGCTAGCATAGGCTGGGAGGTGGAGCAGGTGCCCATCAGGGCTCCCAGGATAACTGAGGATCACGTCATAGCTGCTGTCCCACAAACAGGCTCTCACATTCCAGACTCCATTTACCCCCACAAGCCCACCCGGGTCACCCTAACTGCCTCGGCCCCTCCTCCTTTGCAGGGTTTGTGTCTGTGATGTTAAGGACAGGGAACTACTTTTCTCTTTTCTTCCTATGGTTTTCAATATCACTTGAGCTCATTCTAGATAATTTGAAAAGAGAAAAGAGACAAAAGAAAAATCTCCACTAGCTCCCTCATCCCAGAAGAGATCTCTGCTAACATTCTGCCATAAAGCTTGCTGGTCTTTTTTTCCCCTCCCTTCACAGTGTTTTCTAAAGTTATCATTACATCAGAAAGATAAGAGATAACAAGTGTTGTTGAGGATGTAGACAAAAGGAAACCCTCAAACACTGGTGGCGGAAACACAAATTGGTGCAGCTAAAATGGAAAACAGTATTCTGCTTCCTTAAAAAAAAATAATAAAGCTAAAGGTAGAAATACCATATGATCCAGTAATTCCACTTCTGAGTATATACCCAAGTGAAATGAAATCACTATCTCCAAGAGATATTTGCACCCCCATATACAAAAATTTTGCCAGGGGCAAATTTAAAAAGTTATTGAAGGAGAACAAGTTTGAGGGGTGTTGTGGCTGGTAAAATGTAGGCAGTTAGGTTATAGTTATAGTTCCGCTTCCGTAATGTTGGAACTGATTCAGTAATTAAAACATGACTTTACCTCATCCAGTGTTTAATGATGGATGTTTTAAAGTGTTCACGTTTAATGATGTTTAAAGCATCATTAAACATGCTTTAACGCTTTACACAGTGAAATATTTCACAATGAACAATACCTATCCATGAGAAAACAAAGATTTCCTCTTGCTACAGATGACCAGCTTGGCATTCATGTTTCCACGTTCCTTTCTCTAATCAGGTATCAGTTGTCTGCAAACCAATCCGCTTAACAGTGCTGACGTATAATCAAGAGCAACATACCAACAGAGTTTGAAGAGGTCGGATTTGTGGCCTAAACCGAACCAGGGTGGTAATGGGCGAGGCCCTCCCCCAGCATGGCTTCTGGAAACAGAAGGGTAACTTTAGGCCTTTTGGGTTCCTTGCCTTTGTACATCCTGAAAGCAGACGCTGGGGAGGTAAACCTATAATTAGGGGGTTATTTAGAATAGAGATTTGTGACCTGACAGACTGTAACCTGTCTGTATTCTCAAACACAGTGAAACCCCTTTCCAGTCCTTTGTCTCTTGGGTGTGAGCGGTCTATTGGAAGGTCTCCAGTTCACTGAGCAACTGGGGTTCACATTACGTTTCCTGAGAGAAGAAAGGGCGTATGGGACTGAGAACAGCACATCTACTGGGACATCAGCTTTGCTTTGAAATCGCATCCAAAAATGATACATCTCGGGGCACCTGGGTGGCTCAGTCAGTTAAGCATCCAACTTTGGCTCAGGTCACAATCTCAAGGTTCATGAGTTCAAGCCCCGCTAACAGCTCATAGCCTGGAGCCTGCTTGGACTCTGTCTCTCTCTCTTTGCCCCTCCCCTGCTCACATTCTCTCTCTTTCAAAAATATACAAACATTTTAAAAAAACAAAAAATAATTAAAATGATACATCTAATTAATTCTTGCACTCTTTGTCATAACATCAATCATCTTGAGATCAAGTTTGACTTTAGCTCACTTCGTTCTAGAAGTGCTGAGTGCTCAGAATCTCAGGGTCAAATTTCAAACTTAGTAATCAGAAATGGAATTCTTTGTGCATGGTGAATAAAAGCTATAGGACAACACACACCAAATCTTAAAGATAAAGCTCTTCAACAGGAGACTGGTATTTTAGAATGTTTTAGATTTAAAATTCCATCTATAATCATTTTAGTTGGTAGTAAGTATTTTCTAAGTACCTGTTGTATTTACAGCCCTCATACCAGATACTGTCTGTAGATGTCAGGTATGTGCTTATGAAATGTCATTCCCCGTCACCTGTTGCTGTGGCCTGGGCCGTCTCATTCTCTGCAGTGAATTTCCATTCTTATTCATCTTCTGTCTTTCATTTAAAATGAACATATTTACATGTATATGATTAACATAGTGACTTAAGACCTTTATGAGGTAGCTAAAATTGCAAGATCAACTTGCATTCTCATTTATAGGACCCTGTAAAGGGACTGCATATTTAACACTACAAACGTTTATCTTGATTGTCAGGACAAATTTTTAAAAAGTTTATTATCAAATGTTTCAGATCCAAAAGAAAAAAAAAACCCCACAGGAAGTAAAAATATAAAAGATATTCATGTACTCACCACTCACATGTGGTTTTTTTTTATTTTTTTTTTTTTTTTATTTCTAGGGGGGAGAGAGAGAGAGAGCGCAGGGGAGGGTCAGAGAGAGAAGGAGACACAGAATCTGAAACAGGCTCCAGGCTCTGAGCTGGCAGTCAGCACAGAGCCCGACGCGGGGCTTGAACCCACGAACCACGAGATCATGACCTAAGCGAAAGTTGGACGCTTAACCGACTAAGCCACCCAGGCGCCCCTCACATGTTTATTTTTAAAGAAAGAATTAATGATAGAGCAGGTGGAAGGCGGCACCTCCTCTTTTTTCTTTCCTTCTTTCCCTCCTCGAGTTTACCTCTATTTATATTTGTTTGTGACATGTTTTTATACTTTCACAACTTAAGTTTTATGTTTCTAAAATTTGCATAAAGGGCACAATTTGCAGAAATGTTTGCAATTTGCTTTTTCATTCAACATTAAGATTTATCTTATTGATGTAAGTAAGCTAGGTCATTCATTTGAACAACTGTTCAAATTTCATTATATGAATATACCACGTTTCATACACCCTTTTCCCTTCTGAGGGGCATTTAGTTTACTTGCAATATTTTACTATGATACGCAATGCTAATATGAATGAACCATCCAATCCCATTAACTCTATCTTCAAAATAACATATTTTTAAAATTTTTTATAATGTTTATTTTTGAGAGAGAGAGAGAGAGAGAGAAAGAGAGACAGAGCATGAGTGGGACAGAGTAAGAGAGAGGTGGAGACACAGAATCCCAAGCAGGTTCCAGGCTCTGAGCTGTCAGCACAGAGCCCGACATGGGGCTCGAACCCACGAACTCGGAGATCATGACCTGAGCTGAAGTCCAACGCTTAGCCGAATGAGCCACCCAGGTGCCTCCAAAACAACATATCTTGAATCTGAGCACTTCTCCCCACTCCAAAACTACTCTAGTCCAAGCACCATTTTCTTCTCCAGGGGCTCCTACCTTTCAATCCACAATTTACATAGCCCATGGGGTCAGATTGGGTCTGTCCTTCATAAAATCCTTCCATTGTACCTAGGATGAAATCCAAAGCTCTCCCCATGGTCAAGGACACGCCACATGATCTGGCTCCTCTCCTTTTCCTTCCCTAGCTCTATAATCAGGACTACTTGGCTTCTGGGGCACCTGGGTGGCTCAGGTCATGACTCACAGTTCGTGAGTTCGAGCCCCACATCAGCTGTTAACACAGAGCCTGCTTCAGATCTTCTGTTCCCCCTCTCTGCCCCTCACTCACTTGTGCTCTCCCCCCCAAAAATATTAAAAAAAAAACACATAAACATTAAAAAAGATAAAAAGAATACTTGGCTTCTGCTGTGAGCTGTCTTACAGAGCCTTTGAACCAGCTGTTCATTCTGCCCGAAACCAGCACTTCCCTCATCAGCCTAAGGCTTCTTCCCGAGCTTTCCTCAGGCTCCAGATCAGGTAACACCTCAGAGGTGCCTTCCCTGTTTTTCTTATTTAAATTAATACCTCCTTCATTTCCTTTCTCCTTATCCTGTTTTTTCCCAATGAAGTGATCACACCTGAAATTATCTTGTTTACTTCTGTTCCTCTACTAGAATGTAAAGTCCCTGGCCTTCATGTCCCCATTTCTCAGAATAGGGTCTAATGTAATAGGCATGGTCAATACTTAACCTCAATGAATGAGAGAGCGCCGGTACAAGACTCAACATGCACATTCTCCTCCACCCTATCTTAAAAATTGATTTGATGGTGAAGCACAATACGAAATATACATTTAAACAAAACACACAAAGTGACACAAAGTTTCAAAAAATACCAGCACTTACTACTCTTAAATTTTTTTACCCAATTTCAAAAAGAAAGAAATGTGCTAGTTGTAATCCACTAAATTGATTTCCCAATTCACCTGCAGTGTGAAAAACTTTGTTTATAACTGGAAGTGGTTTTGGGAGGTTTTACTAAATACGTCTGAATTGCCCTCCAGAGTAAAATGAAATCACACTACTAACATCATTGCAGGAATTTCCTCATATCCTTACCCACACCTCATCATATCAGGCTTTTTCATTTTTGCCAGTCTGAATGGAACTATTTCTTTGTTTTAACTTTCATCTTCCTATTTACTAAAAAAGATTGATAGCCATCTTAACCTTAAAAAAAAAAAACGTGTAAACTATTTTCTAGTGCCCCAAGAGAACTAAGAATTTTCCTATCCGAAGTTTTCAGACTCAAAGTGGCTTAATCCTCCCTTACTTTATGCATTTCACTATTCCAAATTCTCACATACTTAATTTTAGTGTCAATAAACTGTATCCTCAAGAACACAGCACTAACCACAATTTTAGTTCTTTCACCATTTATATGGTTATTTACTCAACATTTACTGACAGCCCCTCCCCACCCCCCCAACAACCACTGCCAAGAATTTCGCCAGACAAGCCGCCTCCCTTGGCGCCTACCTTCTAGACCGTGAGTTCTTTGTCCCTTGCACTGTGACAGAATGACCATGGCCAAGGCGTGTTTTAGAAAGCCTCTTAGACTCCGACCAAGACCCTCCCCATTCTTCTAATCCATTGTTCTCTGGCATTACTTGCTCCCAAGTTTTTGTATTCAGTACATCCAGAGAGGACCGCGGTGTGTTCACGCATGCTCTTACTGCAAAGGAATTCTTCCCCCAGAGAAAAGTTCTTAAGGGCGAAAATTCGAATGTTTTCATTTCAACCACTTGTTTTAAAGGTGAGGTTATATTTAGGGCTTTTAAAGCAACCCAAGTTATTTTACTTTTTCTTCTGAAAGCTACTTTATTTCTGCTCTCTGCAAGAAATGTTTAAAAACTCACACCTTACTACGTCGGAATGTCGGGTTTGATTAAAACGGCAAATGAAAAACATCTCCCGTTCATTTCAATTTCGGTAATTATAAGTTATGACGAAAGATCAGATCGCCAAACCACATTAATAGCCTTCAGCTCCTATCCCCGACATATCAATTCTAAAGGCTTTATGATCCCGCAGGCAAGTCTTAAGTAATGGCAAGGTCTTTTTTCTAATTTAAAAATCACAAGTCTTTTGTAAAACAACAACACGGCTTCGGGTGCTTTTCGGAATGAGACGCCGGGAGCTAACCCATTTTATTGCTTCAGATAATGATGTGGTTACCAGATAAGAGGTGCCTCACTCAGGGACAGTGACTGGGCTAATAAAGATAGTAATTCGTGCTTAATTCTTTGATTTTTATATTTAATGACATAAACCGCGCGTCGCAATTACAGTGCTAAATGCCAAGATCCCCAAGATCTCTAGCAGCTCTCCATTACCCCACATCTCCACTTTCCCTCTCCCTGCCCGCGAGTTCATGCAAATCAGCCTGCTAACCCCAAGGCAATACGAACCTCTTTCGCGCCATTCGCTCAGGACCGTGCAGCGACGTAGAAAGAGTGGTCCTGGAGCCGTGAAAGAGCAGTTTTTCCACGGAGGCTTTTGGGGGATTCTAAGGCTGTTGCTCTAGCTGACAATATTCGGGGGGCCGGTTTTTCCTCCGGTGCCGAGTGGGTCTCGCTCCTGGAGACGCGGTCACCACAGCTTGCAGGACCTGCGCCCCAACGCGGGAAAGCCGGCTGGAGCCCCGCCCCTCCGGGCCCGGGTCTGCGCGCCCCGCCCGCCTGCCGTAGCTCCGGCTCCTTCGTCTCAGTGGGTCCGTGGCGCGCACGGCGCTTCGCTCTCCCAGTTCTGAGCGCGGGACTGGACACCCGCCACCAGCATGGACGCTCGCCGCGTACGGGTGAGCGTTAGGCGGAATAACCCGAGGGGCGGGTGCGGTGGGTCCTGGCCGCGGGCCGATTCCCTCCAACTCCGCGGACGGAGTTAACTGGTGGCCGTCCTGGGCGGCGTCCGTTTAGGCAAACCCCAGGTTTTGTGCATTTTGGGTAAATCGGAGCGCGGGGCCGACCCCGCCTCGTGCGCAGGCGGTTCGGAGATGGAGCGGTTTGCAGGGTTGGCTGCCAGCGCCCGAGAACGCGAGGCCACGTGCGCCCGAAGTGCACGTGCGCCTGGGGCCAGACAGTGGCCGGGACTGGCGGGTTCCCCATTGTGTCGCCGGCCTGAGCCTGGGCAGAGAGGGCGCCACCCTCTCTGCTCCCTGTGGGCTTGTCCTGCAGCCGCGCATCCCTTTCCAGCGTGCAGCCACGGGCGGGTGGGTGGCTTGCTGTGGCTTGATTCGTGCGCGG
>NW_027551572.1:7225221-7233588 GCF_008692635.1 Crocuta crocuta
GTGCTCTTGGACGCGCTCCCCACGGGATATTGCTGCTGCCACACCGGCATCCGCTTCTAACCGCCGAGGGTCGGTGGGTTTGAAGTTTAAAGGTGTTGCAAAAACAGTCTCTTTAGAACTTGGGTTGCGCGCATGGAGGGAGGCGTCTCTAGTTCAGGGCGGTGGTTAAGAGCACTTAAAAGACCTGGTGGTCCAAAGTGTTGGCCTACCATTGGCTCGCTTTCCATTCACCAACCTTAACTCGCAGCTGCAGAACGTGGCCCTGAATGGAACGTTACTTTTTGCTCTAACGGAAACCGGAACGTAGGGTCTGCCCCAGGAGAGGTTAGAAGATGGGGGTTGGGTGGAAAGGAAGAAAGTGACATGCTGAAAATAATAAAGACTGACACAAGTGGGGAAGCTGGGGTTCTCTTGGCGTTGGGGGCTGGGAGAGGGCGTGTTGGGGGCGTGGTTTCAAAGACAGCTCTGCAGGGTGTAACCGGCGGCTTTTAGGTTGAAGAAAGCCTTGTGCAGTGGGGCTTGGAATCCGACGTACCTGGGTTCAACTTTGGGCCTTCCTGTGACTTGAGTAATTCACTTCACCTCTTATGCCTCAGCTTCCCCGTCTGTTAAACGGGAATAATGACGGCACCATTGTTACAAGGAATTAATGTGAAAACATGCTTAGTGCCTGGCACGAAAATAAAAACACCTACAAAATAGTATTGTTATCCGCCTGCCAGAAAAGTTCATCTCAACCATAACTATTTGCCTTTTTCTTTCTATGTCTTCTCCACCTGCTGACTCTTAGCATGCGCGGGCTTGTTAAAGTCTAGCATATGTTTCCCTGTCAGCTTCCAGCAGACCGTCTGCCTTGAGGCCGTCTTGGGCCTCTGCTTACAGGTAGATTGATGAGTAAATGGTGATAATTCCTGCAGCAAGGCAAGGAGTGCTGCTGTTTTAGGAGATTGCAGAATTGGGTTCTCCTGCCAACTATGTCGGCGTGGGCATTATTTTCACCCCCTGGAGCCTTGAATTCCTCACCTGGAAAATGGGGTGTTTATGAGAGCCCTTCTAATAGGTAATAGCTCTACCTATTAGCACATTTTCCTGCCTTTCCAAAAGGACAAGAGACATCATTTTATTTGCAAAAGATTGAAATGAAATGCAGAATATTAGGTGTACAAGGAAGGTCAAGAATGTTCTTTCCATGGGGTTCCTGGGTGGCTCAGTCCAGTAAGCCTCTGACTCTTGGTTTCTGCTCAGGTCATGATCTTATGGTTAATAAGTTGGAGCTCCCAAGCTCTCCTCCCCTCCATGGGCTCTGCTGCTTGGGATTCTCACTCTGCCCCCCCCCCATAAATAAATAAAAAGAATGTTCATTTCACCTGACACTTCACATCTGGACCCATAGCTGATTGCCTTCCAAAGTTTTCAGTGTGAAGAGTCACTTTTGTTGCGTGGCCATATTTAAGAAAATTTAAATACAAGATCTAATACAACACTTAAGAAATCTCATTACATATTAGGAAATGGCAGAAACTGATGTTTTGAAAGGAGATAGATGCCAATTTCATTTTCTGATGAGCAATGCCAGGTCGATCAGTGTTTATGAACAAGTGATATACAAGTAATTTGTGACTTAACAAAGGAGACTGCAGAAAAGAACTGAATGTCAGGCCAGGCTAGTGGAACGCTGAAGTGGAATCAGGCATTCTACCTGGGTTTGGAGTGCTGTTTGACCTTTCACTTGGCTCCTTGTATGTTTGTTCATTGAGTTGTTGTACTTGATTTGTAAGGACTTGTGCTGAAATCACTATCCCCTTCCTGGTTGGAACAGGGCCTGTTTGAAAGCCTGCCATCTTGAAATAGAGGTGCTGCCCAGTTTTTGTCGTTAGGGAAATTAGCATCACAGTACAGCGCCCAAAGCTTATATAAAAAGACCTCATTAGCTTGATTTTGGCCAAGGAACGCTACCATTTTGTACTTTTGAAATTTCCTTTTAGAAGTACAATCTAATGTTTTTAACAGGCAGGTTTTAGGAGGTCAGCATGAAACCCCTTGGGAACTCAGTATAACTCTCAGCTTGGTGGGAAGTGAGGTGCACAGTGAGGTAGCTCTACAGATGTTTGGTTAATTTGATAAATGTCCTTAACAATGTCCCTTCAAAGGGATCCCCTTTTCTGATTTTACCAGGTTTTGGAAATATTTTCGTAGCATTTGCAAATCCTTCTTTTCCTACATCAGGGATAAGAAATGATAATACTTACTCTGTGCTGTTTGAACCTACTAAACTCAAAAATGATGTCTTTAGTTAGTGTAGTGAGTGTCCCACTTAATAGTATTGCCATTTTCATTTCCAGCCAAAGGGTCACGGAGTAAAGAAGAACTTAAAGAAATTTAGATATGTGAAGTTGATTTCCATGGAAACCTCATCATCCTCTGACGACAGTTGTGACAGCTTTGCTTCTGATAATTTTGCAAACACGGTAAGTGCTGCCTGAGAATAAACAGAATTGAGTCTGCAGTGCTCAAAATGCCCCCAAATGCTTTGCGCGTGATTAAAACTGCTTGCTTTTTGCCTGCATTTCTATACAGCCGCTAGGAAAATACAGTATGCATTGTAATTTCATTTCACTTTTTGCTGTGGTTCTAGGTAGTAATTGTTGGAGGTAGATTAGCTACTTATTCCATCCTTTTGAAATGTCGCCTAACCTAACGTGCCTGATGATTTGCCATAACAACTCAGAAATCATTTGTAAACCTCTGAACCATTTTTCTTTGTAACAAAAGCTGTTCTCTTGTAGTGCACTTGTAAATGTGATTTGCTCTCTGCACGGTTTATGGAAAATTGGTTCTTGAAAAGGGGGGAAAATGCACAACCACATTTATTTATTTATTTTACAGAAACCTAAATTCAGGTCAGATATCAGTGAAGAACTGGCAAATGTGTTTTATGAGGACTCTGATAATGAATCTTTCTGCGGCTTTTCAGAAAGTGAGGTGCAAGATGTGTTAGACCATTGTGGATTTTTACAGAAACCAAGGCCAGATGTCACTAAAGAACTGGCCAGTATTTTTCATGCCGACTCTGACGATGAATCATTTTGCGGTTTCTCAGAGAGTGAGATACAAGATGGAATGGTGAGTTTGAGAACCAATATCAAGAAGTAAGGTACATTTACAGGCATGACACGCTTGTTTTAAAGAATTTTTTTTCTTGTAATTTTGATTTTAGTCATGCCAGAAGATTTTGTTGACCTTTTTAAAATTTTGAGTTATCTTCTTCATGTCTTTCAACAGTTTTTACTAATGTAGTCCTGCTTGTAAAGCTTGAACATTTCGTAGGCTCTGAAAATCTTGAAAACTGGTAAAATAAAATCGACCAACCTCCAGATTTCTCTTGCCACAGAAATCTAACGTGTTGGTTAGAAGCACACATGTCCTCCAGATAAGCCACATTCGCATTTACGTTCAAGCGCCCAACCCAGTCTACCAGCCTGGCATGGGGCAAGCCTTTGGTAAATGTTGGTTCCCATGGTGGATCTTAACATCTGCATCTGGAAAACCTGCAATAACTCAGGTGCAGGAGCTCAGAGTGCAGATAATGACAAGCAGAGCCCTTCATGCTTTCACTTTTGCTCCTTGGCTGGCTTTTCTTACGCATGCTGCCTTGCCCATAACCTCTGTCATTCTGCTCAGACCACTGCTGCTGCCGCCGCATCTCAGTACCACTCTCCCTGAGCGTACTGTTTAGTTTTGCAGACTCTTGTTAACAAGACTGTCTCAACAAAGGAAGCAGTATGTTGATTTATAGTCAGGTGCCTGCTCTTCAGCTCATTGTGGTCTGATGTGGGGCCACTCCCCGGGACCACCCTGATCCTGACTTAAGAGAGCACCTGGCCAAGGAGTGTTTTCTCACTATCTAACTTTGTGGTAATGTAACATTTCCCCTAAGAAGTGATGGTGGTCCAAATCAGCACATATTCGGAGTTATTACTGGTCTGCAAATACTGGAAGTGACCCAAACTCTGTCTACAGCTTGAGTCATTTCTGGGCAGTGTTTCCATTCTTTGTAGATGCTGTTTGTTTCAATTAACAAAATGCCAGTCAATTAAAAGTCTTAAGAACTCCTCAAAGTTTGTCATTTTCTCGTAATCATGCATACTAAAAGTACATGAAGAATACTAAAAGCTGTTCGGATTTCAGAAATGTTTGAATGTTAAAAAAAAAAATGGTCTTCTATTTCTGGGACTTCATTATTGGTATTTTTTCCTTTCTCGTTTTTTTTTTTTTTTTCCAACCATCACCGCAGTCGATTTAGAATGTTTTCATCACCTCCCCCAAAAGCCCTGTCCCCATGAACATCCCTTCCCATAATCCTTAATTGACAACCACCAATCTATCTTCTACTCTATGGGTTTCCTATTCTGGACACCATATAAATGAATGCAGTCTTTTGTGACTGGCCTCTTCACGAAATGTTTTCAAGGTTCTTCCATGTTGTGGGATGTACTAGTACTTGATAACTTTGTATTGCTGAATGATATTTTCTGAATATACTGCATCGTATTTATCCTGTTCATCAGTTGATGGATTTTTGGATTGCTTGCACCTTTTCGCTATTGTGAATAACACTTCTATGAACATTCATGGTCAAGTTTTTGTGTGGACATACACTCTTGAGTATATGGGTCATATAGTAATTCTGGTCTTTTAAAGGAACCGACAGGCTGTTTTCCTAAGTGGCTGCACCATTTTACATGGCCAGTAGTGTATGAGGGTTCCAGTTTCTCTACATCCTTGTCATACATTCTTGTTATTGATTTAGCTTTACTAGTGGGTAATGAAGCAGTATCTTGTGATTCTGGTTTGTTTTTCCCTAATGGATAATTTTAATACATCTTTAATGGTGGAAACTTTTTTTTTTCTAAGTTTACAGTAAGTAAACTAGAGAGGTACCTAGAGTAGTCAAATTCATAACGACAGAAAATAGAATGGTGGTTGCCAGAGGCCAGGAGAGAATGGGGAGTTGGTGTTCAATGGGTATGGTTTCAGTTTGGGAAGATGAAAAAGTTCTATAGGTGGATTGTGGTGATGGTTACACAACACTGTGAATGTATTTAATGCCACTGAACTATACACTTAAAAAATGCTTAACATGGTGGAGCACCTGCACGGCTCTGTCAGTTAAGCATCCGACTCTTGATCTCAGCTCAGGTCTTGATCTCTCAAGGTCATGAGTTCAAGGCCTGTGTTGGGTTCTGTGCTGGGTGTAAGTCCTAC
Source organism: Crocuta crocuta (assembly GCF_008692635.1). NCBI lineage: Eukaryota > Metazoa > Chordata > Mammalia > Carnivora > Hyaenidae > Crocuta > Crocuta crocuta. The sequence goes on from NW_027551572.1 coordinate 7,230,487, forward strand.
TTAAGAACAAACAAAAGAAAAAAGGTTAAAATGGTGAATTTTTGTGTCATGTATATTTACTGTGAATTTTTTAAAAAGTAGATTAGATCAGAGCACAAAGACCCCTTTAATATAGTTTAATGCCATAAGCACTGAAACCGTGTTTATGGGAGAACACAGGTGCCTTGTAGGAATTCTTTTGTAATAAATCGAAGATCTGGGGTTTTTGTTTTTGTTTTTTAAAGAAATTTAAAAAGGAGCTAAGATTTTCACATTTCAAAAAAAAAAAAGGACTCAAAACCACTGGCCTAAGGGCTGTGAAGGTGGCTTATAATGATGTGTCTCAGGCTATGTGAGTTATAGTAACACTCAAATTGTTGTAATCCCTGATTTTGTTACCCAGAGCTATCAATTAAAATTGTGTTCAGTTAAAATTTATTTGATGCCATTGTCTTATGTCCAAAAGGAATTTTTTAGTCACTATGGTGCAACCTGTTGGGACAATCAACAAGTCATTAACAATTCCATTGTTCCCAATTAACTAGAGACTGCAGTCAGCGCGCGCTGGCTGCAGGACCCGAAGCCAGTGCAGAAGGGCTGGACCCCTCCGGGTGGCCATGAAGTTTCCAACTCCGAACACCAGGGGAGCTGCCAACAAGAGAGCAGCACCCCCAGAACCCTCCGAGAATTCTGTGACCGATTCCAATTCTGATTCAGAAGATGAAAATGGCATGAATTTTTTGGAGAAAAGAGCTTTAAATATAAAGCAAAACAAAGCAATGGTAGGTATCTGACTTTGTACTAAAACTCTTCCCTGCCTTTCTGTAAGCTGCTTGTTGCTTATATCTGTGTCCTAAGAATTCTTTTCAGTGTAGCCGTGGAGTCTTCATGAAGTATGCTTTAAGATGTGCTTATTTCCCTGAATTCTCTTTTTTAATCATGGAAGTCTCAGTAAACATATAAGTGAAATCAGAAACTCTAGAGGTGCTACTGTAATTTACAGAAGTTGCTCGTTTTTTGGCAATTAATCTAAACTAATAATTTCTGTTTAATTTCCTCCCTTTGTAGCTTGCAAAACTAATGTCAGAATTAGAAAGCTTCCCAGGATCATTCCCTGGAAGGCGTTCCCTACCAGGTCCCAGTTCGGTAAGTGAATCTTTATTTGTATAGTAGTAGTGTGGACAGGTCTAATGGAGATTTGTCATTTTAAAATCCAATGTCCTTATTTTGTGTGGTCCTCTAGACAAAGAGGAAGTAGAGAAAACCTTCTAACAGATTTCTGGGACCTCTTCTATGCATCCAAGGGCAGGTGGGGCCTCCCCAAGCCAGGCTTCTTCTACAGTGCTCAAACCCCTTTGAATTTGATACTTCTCTCCTTCCCAACACAGCTAAGGCCCTCAAGTGCAGGGAGTAAATATTGAAAAAAGAATTTTTTTTCCTTTGCATTAGTGTATTCCTCCTACATAATATATGAGTAATATAGAGGTTTTTAATAGCTGAGAATGAGAAAAAAGGAAAAAAACAATTTTGTTTAAATGTTTATTTAGTTTTGAAGAGGGTACACATGGGTTGAGGGCCCAGAGAGGGGGACAGAGGATCTGAAATGGGCTCTGTGCTGACAACAGCCACCCTGATGCGGGGCTAGAACTCCCGGACCTTGAGATCATGACCTGAGCCAAGTCGGACGCTTAACTGACTGAGCCACCCAGACCTCCCAGGAAAAGCAAATTCTTCTTAACCAAGTGATGGCCTACTATATGTGATTCTTTTCTGAGGAACTAAGCTGGTGCGACGAAGGGGAATTTGGGGAGTACAAAAGGAAAGACTTCCCACCTCTTCCTGAGGAAAAAGGCAAGAAGCAAGCAAAGCAAAGAAGGAAAACCGTATACATCCGTTTCTCTCTGGTGCAATATAGAAATAGCAAGAATGTTTCACGGCTCAAGATGTGTAGAAAAGGTGTTTTGGGGGCGGGGGGGGGAAGAGCTGTTCTTTTCATCTTCATTAAGTGGAAGAGTAAGTGGCTGATCTCTTAGTTTGTAGCTGATCTCTCAGTTTGAGAGGAAACAGCTTGGTGTTAGAAAAGCAGAATTACAATAGCTCTATCATTTTTGGGCTCATTTCCCACAAATTCTAGAAACTAGGACAAAGAATTAGGAAATGGAGCTCTCCTTTTACTTCTGCAAAAGCATACTTAAAGAGAAGGTGCCATTTACCGTTATTCTGGAATAAATGGGTTCCATCATATGTGTTTTGTTTCGCAGTCAAAGACACCCCGGAGACGTACATTCCCAGGTGTTGCTTCCAGAAGAAACCCTGAACGGAGAGCTCGTCCTCTCACCAGGTCAAGGTCCCGGATCCTCGGGTCCCTTAGTGCTCTGCCCACAGAGGAGGAGGAGGAGGAGGAAGAGGAGGACGATAAGTTCATGTTGGTGAGAAAGAGGAAGACCGTGGACAGCTACATGAATGTGAGTTCTCTGCATCTGTGCTACTCCTTTTGTTTGTCATCTTGCACAGGCCCAGCGTCTAATGTACAACACAGGGTCACAGGCGGCCTCAACGCCAGATGACCCATGGTAAACATGCTTCTCACAGCATTCAGAATTGTTAATGCCATGTATGCCATCAAATAGATGGGTTTTGTTATGAGATGAGAGGGTCAAAAGCTTCTTCACCTTTTCTTAATGTCATTTCCTAATCATGTCTACGATGTTGTCCTAATATCCTTAGTAAACTTAGCAACTTGCCTCTTCTCCATAAGCTCTAAAACAGATTTTTAGTTTGAATTCTTTGTGGAGAAATTACAAATCCTGTATCTGAGACTCTGAACTGGGGAGCACCGGTAAGAATGCTATTCCACGACTTTTGTCATGCAGGGAGATGACATGCCCAGAAGTCGTCGTGTCGGTTCCATGACTCTGCCGCATATAATTCGCCCCGTGGAAGAAATTACAGAGGAAGAGCTGGAGAACATCTGTAACAACTCTCGAGAGAAGATCTATAACCGTTCATTGGTACAAACCTCTAAATCCTATCTGTGAACGTGAATGTCTGTGAGAGAAAGGATAGCTTCTATCCTTAGTTTTGCTAATGTTAAGATCTCACCATGTGGGATATGTGCCTGTG
>NW_027551572.1:7233782-7250594 GCF_008692635.1 Crocuta crocuta
GGCGGGGGCGGGGTGGGGGGGGGGGGTTGTTTTGTTTTCATATAAGGAAAGAGCTTGCTAGCATACTTGGAATATAGACCTCTTAATCTACAGTAGTAGTAGTATTTGCTTAGTAAGCCTTGGGTAACAGTTGATCTTTTCTCAGTTTAGAAATTGATTCAACGTATATTTACTACATACACAGGTGCTAGGTGTATGGTGTGTGTATACTAAAGATACAAGAGGATTTGGGTAGGGTTGTTTTTTGGGGTTTTTTTCTTTGCATAAGATGTTTTCCTGCAGAAAACTAGTTTTGATAATATTAACAATAGCATCTGCTAATTGAATGAAAGCACCATGCTTGAAATACTTTTTATGCCCTTAGCATATACCTGTGTATGTAGATTTTTTTTTCTTTTTTTTTTCTCCTGTGTATGTAGATTTGAAATAGGATTCAAAGACAAATTGTCAGACTCCATCCACAAAGGACATTCTTTATGCCATTTCTCGATACAGAAAGCAGTATTTTGTTCCTTTTTTTCCCATCTTATTTGCCTCCTCGTAGGGATCTACTTGCCACCAATGCCGCCAGAAAACTATTGATACCAAAACAAACTGCAGAAACCCAGAGTGCTGGGGTGTTCGCGGCCAGTTCTGCGGCCCCTGCCTTCGAAACCGTTATGGGGAAGAGGTCAAGGATGCTCTGCTGGATCCAGTAGGTGCCTTGAAGGGGTGGTGCTGTGGGCTTGAAGGTCAGCCACGAGTTGAAAAAGGCCCGAAGGAGGGCATCCGTGAGAGGACTGAGCCCTTATTGTGGGGCATACATTTCAGGGGAGGCCAGTGAATTCATAGTGTTGGTGCTAAGTAAGTGTGAGCTGAGCTCCTTCCCAGAGTTTGTGGGACCGGGCCATTCAGGGGACGCTGACCATTTCCCCCTGCTAGTTGCTGTGTAACTGCTTCTGCTGCATTTCCTAAGAAAACATCAGGATGACGAATGGAAATTAATCCTATTAAGGTTTTTCTATTAATTAAAAAAGATCTAAACGCAATTGATGATACCTACCTTTGGTTAAAGAGGAATGGATAAGTAAGGAAAGGAAAGTGAGCTTTGATTTAACTGTGCCTTTTCACAATTCTCCTTCAGAACTGGTATTGCCCGCCTTGCCGCCGAATCTGCAACTGCAGTTTCTGTCGGCAGCGAGATGGGCGGTGTGCAACTGGTGTCCTTGTGTATTTAGCCAAATACCATGGCTTTGGGAACGTGCATGCTTACTTGAAAAGGTAAATGGCTGGTTTTTCTCTCCTCCACACCCAAATTTTCAACATTCACTTACGTATCTTAGTAAGATGTTGGTAGAAGTCAGAATAGCAGTTATCTCTGGGTGGTGGGGACTGCAGGGTTTCACCGGAAAGAGGCACATCGGGAGTCTTTCTGCATGTTAGAGACATTTTATATCTTCTGGGTGGTGATGACATATGTGTGAGTTTGTAAAAATTCAAGTTGTATGTTTCAGATGTATGCACTTGACTGTATGTTTTATAACCAATGAAAACATTTTAAAATAATTTTTCTTAAAGTTTATTTCTTTTGTGAGAGGGAGAGAGTGCGAGTCAGGGAGGGGCGGAGAGAGGAAGAGAGAATCCCAAGCAGGCTCCACACTGTCAGTGCAGAGCCTGATGGCAGAGCTGGAACTTAGAAACCTTGAGATCATGACCTGAGCCGAAATCAAGAGTCGGACACTTAAACCAACTGAGCCACCCAGGCACCCCTCAATGAAAATATTTTTAAAACAGTGAATTAGGATTTCAAAAGAAAATTCTTAGGTTGAAAACCATATCCTTCTCTCTTTCAGTCTGAAACAGGAATTCGAAATGCAAGCATAGCATTTGGAAGATCCACTACCTGACTTCCACTGTGCAAATCTTCCAAGTTCAGGCTTTCGATTTGGTCATGTGATTGGAACCGGAGTTATGAATTGATCATCAGTCTGTTTTGTAGGAAACACAAATCCAGGTCCTCATTGAACACACATGTGTTTCTGAGCATCACGGAGGTATATCGCCAGGTGTACTATGCCCTCCTGCAGCTTCTCCTTTGCTTTTTCCCCCCATCCCATCCCCCTCTATTTCCAGTGGTTCCCTCCCACCATTTTGTTTCTGAATTCTTTTGAATAGCAATTCTATGAAAGCATGTTTGATTTAATTGGCATTGAAATCACCCTGGAATCCACCCATAAAACCAAGCACTTAGAAACAGTAGGTAACGTTAACTAACTACATCAATTGAATTCCAGAGAACAGCCCTCTAACTTGTTTACAGAAAAGCAGTGAGTGTGATTTATGATTTATTGTTCATACTAGTTAACCTTTTTTAACAGAATCTTAAAGTCTTAAAACCATGTGGAAAAATTGGGTAATTGGAAAATGGAGTATTATTATTTTGGATGCTTCTCATGAGAATATTCCATGTATTGTGCAATTGTAATTTGCCAAGTTCATTTCTGTTCCTACATAACGTGTTTCAAATTAATTCCTGATCATTTTGCATGGAAAATTGTTATTAATACTAGTCTACGAATACTAGTCTTTGCAATTTTTGCTTGAAGTTATAAACTAGGCACAGAGTTCATGTTCAGATTTTAAAAAAGCACTTTTATAACAATGAGAAGTGCCTTTTTGGAATTGGGTGTCTTTCAACAGTTTTTAACTTGACATCTCTGTCCTTTTAGTTTCTGGGCAGAATTCATGTGTCGCCCCTACCCCCTACCCTACCCCTTTTTTGCATTAGTCAGATTGTTTTGTAGAGGTGGAATCAAAGTGTCCGTGTCCATTTCTTTGCATGTGCTATGGCCATTCAGTGTTTGATGCCTAATTGGACATTGAATCAATAAATGTAAATAGAGCTTTTGATCTGTAATGCTTTTATACAAAGTTTTTTATTTTAATAATAAAACGTTTTATTCTAGCTTGTCTGTTTTCTTTTATTCTTTAATAACCTTAACTACACTGAATCTAATTTTCTTCTCATATTTAAACAAAAGACCATTTCTACCTTCTATAGAGTCTCCCTTTTGGCTTAAGTTTCTGAAGGTCAGGGGCCAACTCTTTTGACCTAGTTTGGTTATATAACCAGTTGCTGTGTCAGAAAATCAGCTGAGACAGCTACAGATAGAAAGTAATGGGTGCTCATGAAGTTTTACAACATTGTTTTCCTTCACCATTTGCCAACCCAAGAACTAACAGTGCTTTCAGAATACCTGGCTTGATTTTATCAGTCATTTGTAAAAAAAGTTAATTTATTTTGAGAGAGAGCAAGGGGTTGGGGGAGCAGAAAGAGGGAGAAAGAGAACCCCAGGCAGTCTCTGCACTGTCAGTGCAGAGCCCAATGTGGGGCTCGAACTCAGGAACCATGAGATGACCTGAAGTCAGACACTTAGTAGACTGAGCCACCCAGGTGCCCCTATTTATTTTAAGTTTTATTTACTTTAACTAGGGTCCATGCCCAGTGTGGGGTTTGAACTCAAAACTCTTGAGATCAAGAGTCCCATGTTCCATGGAACCATTTGAATATTTATGGCATGCTGTACTTTGAGGCTTGCTCTAGGACTGAGAGAAGCCAAAGACAAGACATGGTCTGAAAGCTCTCATAACCCAGCTTTAGACCATAGTTGGCAAATTACAGCCTATGGGCCAGATCTACTGTAGCCTATATTCATAGGCAGTTGCACTAAGTAGGTTCTTTACATTTTTAGAGGGTTGTAGAAAAAAAGCATGTGACACTGGTTTACAAAGCCTAAAATGTTTGCCACTTAACTAGAGGTTTGTGACTTAATCTCTAGACTTCTCTTGGAAATCCTGTATACCCCTACATACTCATTTGAGGAGAAGATGATCAAGCTATATGAAGTTATACAACTAAACTAGACTCTAGATAGATCCAAAAAGAAATGGGTATTTTAATAAACTTGGGAATCTTAACCCAAATGGTACTCTAACCCTTTTAGGTATGTAATTAGGAAGGCTAAATTTGGGGGAGTTTGTAAAATTGGTTGGCTGTTTGGGATATATTTGGTGTTCCCATGTTTTAATATGAAATGGAACTAATGTGGTTTTTCATTCAAGAATAGTGACTAGTAACAACTGATTCTGAGACTTAACCCTTAAACTATTTACCGTCTAGTGGAGGAACAAAGAGAAAAACTTAAAAATGAAGTTCTGAATAGGAATGAAGACAGGAAAAGGCAACTTAGAGCACCGATGGGCCCATGGGTTTTGTAATGACTTCCCTCTTACAGAAAATATACCGATCAGTGGCTTTACTTGGGGGAGGGCCCGAGTGGAGGAGGGGCAGAGAGAGGAGGACAGAGGATCCAAAGCGGGCTCTGCGCTGACAGATTCCCAGCACGTGTCCGGCTTGCACTCCCGAGCTGCGAGATCATGACCTGAACTGAAAGCAGGCACTCAAACTGAACCACCCAGGCGCCCCAAGAATTTGTGTTTTAAGAGAAGTCTGTGCCTTTATTGACCTAGCAATTTACTTTCAAGAGGGATGAAGCGGAAGTAGTGAGGAGCCCTGATGCCGCCGGACTGGCCCAACTTCACCGGCTTGCAGGTGACGGAGAACTAGCCCGGGTAGTGGCCAAACATCTCCGGCAAGGTGATCGTTCTTCCCGGAAGTGCGCCTTAGCCTCCGGGCCCGCCCCCTGGGCCTTGCGCAGGCGCCTCAGCAGCCAGTACCGAGCCAGGATGTGAGCCGGAGGCACAGCTCCGGCAGATGGTCAAGGTCCACGCGGCGGTAGGCGAGCCTGCGGAAGGTCCGCTGCTGCTTCTGCTCCACTTCCATCATCGTGTTGGCTCATTGCAGAAGGTGAGAGAACTTAAGTTTTGACAATTAGGGGAGAAGAGCAGTGTAAAGAGTAGTTTATGACATTTATGCTCCAGGAATTGTCTTTACGTCTGTCTCTCCAGCCTGGGTTACAGAGGTTGACCTTTACACCAAGGGCTTGAGGAATGAAAAAGAGACTGTGGTAGACTTCAGTAGTTTAATACTGAAGAGGGGCAAAGGCAGTAGGGAGTGTTGCCTTGGGGCATATTTGTGTTTTATTTTGCTTTCAAAAGAAGTGAAAAGGAGCTCCTGATGGCTCAAGGTCAGGTAGAAAATTGCGTTATTTGCATACCAGGGGAATGGAGTAAGAAAGTTCAGTGCTTTGAAGAGTGGCTGCAAAGTATTAGGTTCTGAGAAAAGAGTGATAGCGAGTCCTAAGGAGAATAAAAGGTGAGCAAATGTTATTTTATCTTAATGTTAACCACACATTTGTGAGGTAGTATCTGAAGGTTGAGGAAGTAAATCCAGAGAAGTTGAGAAAAATGCCCAATGCCACATAGCCAAAATGGCAGAGCTAGACCAGGGAAGAGGCCTTTATTTTTTTTTTTCTTTTAAAACTAAGCTGAGCTTGCCTGCCTTAGAAAAGCAGAAGGTGTTAATCAGATTCTGTCCATGCGAACAAGGGTACATTGGGTCCTGAAGCAAGCCTGGCTGAGATGACTTTTGCAAAAACCCTGCTGAAGAGGGAGACGGGGGCTGGGAGGGGGCTGAGGGCTTCCTGTGCTCCAGGATAGTGAAGAAACCCAAGTATTGGATCATCCAGCAAGGATGCTGTCAACATCCTTTTAACCACAGGGCATTAAAGCCTTGTGTGTAGATGACCTTTTAAGTCACTACAGGGTTGAGGAAGGCTGAAGATGAGGGGACATGAACTTCCAGAGGAGATGTTGCTCAGGCAGTGGAGGATGGACTAAAGCTTGGAGTGGCAGGGGGAAGCTGGGGAATCTGCTCAGGGATGTGTAAGAAATCGACTTTGGCTACAGAGAAATTGGCGTGTTCCAGGTAGAGGCCTCCATCCATTATAACATCCAAGTGATGAAAGACTTGTTTGAAAGAGCAAGAAACGAAGGAGACACCGTTTAAGGTTACAAGTCACTAACACTTTGGTTTTTTTTTCAATCTCCTTTGCGTTTTGTTTTATATGGTAGTATTTATACTATATGTACAACATTTTTAGCATTAAGGAGTTCAAAACATTTTTTTAATGTTTATTTTTGAGAGAGAGAGTGCACCAGCACAAGTGGGGAAGGGTAGAGAGAGAGGGAGACAGAATCCAAAGCAGGCTGCATGCTGTCAGTGCAAAGCCCCACTTGGGGCTTGAACCCAGGGACCGTGAGATCAATACCTGAGTCAAAGTTGGACGCTCAACCAACTAAGCCACCCAGGCGCCCCAAAACATTTTTAAGTACCCTTCACACCCAGCATTAGGCTTGAACTCATGACCCCAAGACCAAGAATCAGACACTCAACCCACTGAGCCACCTAGGTGCTCCATGAATGTCAAAACATTTTATTTTTTAAATTAATTAATTTATTTTGAAAGAGAGAGCATGCTCAAGCAGGGGAGGGGCAGAGAGAGGGAGAGAAAATCCAAAGCAGACTCTGCACTGTCAGCATGGCCTGGTATGGGGCTCGAACTCCTGAACGGTGAGATCACGACCCTAGCCAAAGTTGGACACTTAACCAGCTGAGCCACCCAGTCTCCCCAATGTCAAAACATTTTAAATGGCTATACAGTATTTGTTTATATGGATGGTCCATATTTTACTTAAACAGTTTCCAATCTTGGAGTGTCTGGATTGTTAATCGTTTGCTATTAGGAGTAACGCTATAGTTAGTATTGTTAAGGCTAAATCTTGAGTTAAAATAGTTATAGAAAGTAACGGATGAAGGAAGATAGTAGATTAGGAATTTTGGAGAGTGTGTGGCTGATCTGGAGACCTAAACTGCCAAGGGTTCGAAATAAACGGTGCAGCCCACAGGTGGGAGAAGAGGAGGGGAGCTATTTCACTGGACAGCTAAATAAGAGGGATGGTTCACCTTAGGGGAACTCAACCTGTGCATAGCTGTCCAAATAAGAAACATCATTTTATATAATCCTGTGCCTTGAATTTAAGGAAGTTTATTGGAAGTGTTCATTGTCAGATGAAAGTACCTGCTGGTAATGCATGATTGCATCAATGCAACCTTATAAGTATTTGCCAAAGGGAAAAAACTGTAGAGTTAGTTGAGCACCTCCTAGGTGCAAGGCACGGTGTTCAATAGAGTATGTAGTTAGTTTTCCATAGCAGGTATTTTAGAGTTTAGGAGACTCCATGAGGTTAAGTAACTTCTGAAGACTGAAGAGCCCATGCTTGTTCCCCTAGCCTGAGAAAAGAGATATTAACCACTCTCATGAACACTTCTGATAGACTGTCTAACATGCCTTGATCATAACACGTAATACCTGCCACCCATAGTTATATGTTTATTTTAGTTTTTCCCATTACAAGACCATGAAGTTCTTCAGAAGGAGGCCATCTTTGATCCAAATACCCTTATCATGTAGTAGGTACTCAATACATGTTTTTAAATATTTATCAAAGGATGAGTTGAATGTCCCAAGCAGCATATTTCCTTAGGTTTGGGTAGAAGGAACTAAAATTATGGCGAAGGAGAAATAATGAGTAGATCCCAACATTGAAAGCATTAACTCCTATGAGGCATAACTTTTCTTTATGATATGATAATACTTAGCTTGCTGTGAAACTGCCATGGTCAATTCATTTAAATATATGTATTTCTAATTATGTATTTTTCTATGGGAAAATATAATTTACTTCATCATGCTAACTTTGAAGGAATACCTCTGTTCTACCGAATAAAGTATTTTATTGTTGAACTACAAATAAGCTACACACTGAGTTACAAAAAGGTAACTCTTTTTGTAAGAGTTCTTTCTTTTTAAGTAATCTCTATAGTCAATTTAAAGGCTCAGATTTATAACCTCAAGATCAAGAGTTGCATGTTCTTCCTACTGAGCCAGACAGACACCCATAGAAAGATAATATAGATATAGATACAGTAGTTCCAAGTGTTACCATGCGTTGAGGGGAAAACTTTTGGTGGCAAAAATTGAGTGCATAGAAGAAATCTTTTTTTTTTTTTTTTAAGAGAAAAGAGAGCCCCGCCCCATTCCCATCACTAACTTCACCGATGATAAGCTGTATGTGCTGCTGAAAAGAGCACACACCAATGATAAACTAATGGTGCATTCTGCTTCATCTGTGTTTCTTTACTCCCCACAACCCACTGAATTATTTACAAGAAAATACCAGACATTGGGGTGTCTGGTTGGCTCTGTTGAAAGAGCAGGAGACTCTTGATCTCAGGGTTGTGAGTTTGAGCCCCGCATTGGATATAGAAATTAGTTAAATAAAAAGAAGAGTAAAAAGTAAAACAGAAAGGCGTGTCTGGGTGTCTCAGTTGGTTGAGTGTCTGACTCTTGATTTTGGCTCGGGTCATGATCCCAGGGTCCTGGGATTGAGCTCTGCTTTGGGCTCCTCACTGAATGTAGAGCCTGCTTGGGATTCTCTCTCTCTCTCTCTCTCTCTCTCTCTCTCTCTCCCTCCCTCCCTCTCTCTTCCCCTCTCCCACTCTTCCCTGCTTCTGTGCTCTCTCTCTCTCTCTCAAAAACAAAACAACAAAAAAAGACAACACCAGACATTATAGGTCATTCATATAGGGTTCAGTATTTTTAAAAGATAATGACTCTTTTTAAGAAAAAAATAATAAAAATGATATACCTGCATAATGTTAACAAGGATTTCTAAATATCAAAATACAGATAGTTCAGATTTTCACTCTCCTACCCCCTCACTCTTTTTATATAGTTGTTTGCATTTGAATTCAGAAGTCTTAACTTTTATTTTATTTATACAAAATCTCTTTTAATTAATACATTTCCTCTCTCTTTTTCCCCTCTTCCGGCTTATTCTAATTTTCCTGTAGAATTTTCCAGTTCACTAATTTCCACATTTTACTAATCGAACCCATGGTGTCATTTAACATGTTCCTCTGTCTTCTCTGTTGGATCTAGAAAGTTGATCTGGTTCAAATGCAATAATACTTTGTAGCTAATGTTGTGTACCGACTTCAGAGGACTCTTAACTACCCTGCTGTATCCCTTTTTTATTGTTCATGGCCACTGATGAACATTTCCTGTAAATTCTCTCTTCCTTTCTTCATTAAGCAACCGGAAACATTCCCTCATGATTTAATTATCCGAGGTAGAGTTTGTACAGAAAAGACATATTAAGGACTTGATTTTTTTTTTTTACCGGTGTTTAGAATCAAAAATTAGGTTTTTAGTTTCCTCCAGTGGTGCCTATCAAGGTTTGGGGGGGCGGGGGGAGGTTGTTGTTGTTTGTTTTCTTTTGTTTAAGTATCATATGACTTCTTGAATTTTTCAGATATTTCATGTGTTTCAGGCCATTGCAGTTCTTATTCTTATTGATGCCCAATTTTGGCCCAGTGAGAGGGAGGGAGCCTCTTCATGTAGACTCCTGAATCCTACTAATATGACCCCAGTGATTTTCGGTAGTTTTTTTGTTGTTGTTTTCTAATAAGACAAAATGCTTTAGGATTACCTTATACATTTTTTGCCCCAAACCTGGAATCAACCATTTCTCCAAGCTGTTTTGTTTTCAAAACAGATTTCTTTCATGTATATCTACTACTTATCTGTGTATTATATATATACATATATACACAATTATATAAATGTGCTTATATATAAGCAACTATATACCTTATTATTTATATATTTACTATGGTAGCAATATCACTCTATACATACATACATATGGTTTCAGAATAGTACCAATATTATTACTAAAATATCAATACTATTACTGAAAACAATTTTAATATGTTTTTGGTTTGGTCCTTAGAGTAGGTCCTTTGGTACAAATTACTGTTTTTGAGATCATTTCAAACAGTTCCTCTTTATGTGGTTAAGTCATCAACTCGATACATTGTGAGGTCCATTTGTTTTATTTTGCTTTTGATTTTAAAGACTGCTTTTTAAAAAATGAGGATTTAATTCAGTTTTATAATGATGTAAAAACAGTTGCATATTTTCAAAGTCAAGCTTAGAAAATAGGATGTTTCTAGAGACTCTAGATGATATTTCTGTCCTTTCACCCAGATCCCTTCTCTATATCAAGGTAAACATTTTTTAAATTTTTTTTTTTTAATGTTTTATTTATTTCTAGGAGAGAGAGAGAGAGAGACAGCGTGAGCAGGGGAGGGTCAGAGAGAGAGGGAGTCACAGACTGAAACAGGCTCCAGGCTCTGAGCTGGCAGTCAGCACAGAGCCCGACGCGGGGCTCGAACCCACGAACCGCGAGATCATGACCTAAGCGAAAGTCGGACGCTTACCGACTAAGCCACCCAGGCGCCCCTATCAAGGTAAACATTTTTAAAATTTGGTGTCTTGTACTTTGATTTTCAAAAATGTAAGCAAATATGTGTAAATATTTGGCCCTCCTCTTGCCATCTCAGATAAATGGCAGGATATTACTCACTACATACTTTTTTCTGTCTTGCCTCTTTTATGTAACTATATGTGTGTGTGTAGGAAGAGGAAACATAACTAATTTTATTAGACATAGAATATTATACAAAGAATTCTGAAATATACTTAAACATATGAACACCGAACTAAGCTTTAAAGCCTTAGCGAAAAAAATATGGTGGAGAGTGGTTTTCGGTCCTATTCAAACACCCAAGGACAAACTGTTCTGTGAGCTTATGCTAGGGAAGTCGTATTCTCTTCTTGCTTACTTAGTAGGCAAGCCGTTTCAGCAGGAACTAGTATTTTGCCTTATTTTTATTTGATTACATGTTCTTTAATAGACTGATCCTCAAGTTTGTCTTCTAAATTGAATAGCTGTAAATGTTTCTGAACACTTCTTGAAGACCGTACAGTATGGCTTTTTAAAAGGTAATAATCACTGCAGGAGCTTGCCTGAATCTCCAAGACGTGACCATTTTGAGTATCCTAGTGCTTAAGGAGGAAAAATATGTAAATAAAATTCCTTTATGCAAATGTTTCCTGCAATTCTCATTGCCATCCAAATTCTTGTAAATCATGATAAACAGATGCTACTGAACTAAATGACTAAGTAAAATTATGGAGATAGATTCTATTTATCTTATTTTTCAGTGTTGGGGAGGGAGAGAAGGATATTAACTAAATTTTATCTGTCTGCATGATGATTAGGGCAGACACCAAGAACTCTATTAATTGAGTTCAGCAAGGCGAGATGTGGGACTCTTAAGAATTGGAGAGCTGCCCTGAGTAAGGGAGAGGTTCTCCTGCAACTTAGTTTGCTTTCCCAGAGAACTGGGTTTTGAAACAATTCAGTCATCAAGCTCGCTGGGTCTTTGCCTACTGTTTACATTTTTGTTACTTTTGTTCTTAAAAAATTGAAGTAAAGTCTACTTGACATAAAATGTACCATTTTAAAAAGTGCGCAATTTTGTAGCTTCCGGGACATTCACAATGACACTCAACCATTGCCACTGTGTAACTCTAGAACATTTTCATCATTCCCAGAGGAAACTGGGTACTCATTAATTAGGCACTCCCCGTTTTCCCTCTCCTGTTCAGCCCATGGCAACCCATCTATGATCTGTCTTTATGGACTGGTCTGTTCTAGACATCAGGGAACATACGATATGTGGCTTTTTGTGGCTGGCTTCTTTTCACTTAGGATAATGTTTGCCAGATTCATCCTTGTAGTACATATCAATACTTACTTCCTTTTTATGACCAAGTAATATTATGTTATATAGATACATCACAATTTATTCATTCATCAGTTGATGGATATTTTGGCTGTTTTCACCTTGTGGCTATTATGAGTAGTGCTGTTATGAATATGTGTGTGTGTTAAGTTTATCTTGAAAGACAAAGACCGAGCACAAGCTGGGGAGAGGCAGAGAGAGAGGGGGACAGAGGATCTGAAGCAGGCTCTATGCTGATGGCAGAGAGCCCTATGAGAGGCTCAAACCCATGAACTATGAGACCATGACCTGAGCCGAAGTTGGACACTTAACCAGTTGAGCCACCCAGGCGCCCCATGTTATGAACATTTGTTTACAAGGTTTTGTTTGAACACCTGATTTCAGTCCTCTTGGGTATATGATTAAGCGTGGAATTGCTGAGTCATATAAGAACTACTTTTAATTGTTTGAGTAACTGCCAGACTGTCTTCTCAGTTGCTTGATTGTGCACTTTGATGCACGGTTTTCATTTTAATAGAGTCCAGTTTATCTAGTTTTTCTTTTGTTGTTTGTGCTTTTGGTGTTATGTCTATGAATCCATTGCCATATCCAACACCATGAAGATATATGCCTGTGTTTTCTTCTAATAGTTTGATAGTTTTAATTCTTACATTTGGGTCTTTTGAGTTCATTTTGTATACACTGTGAGGTAAGGGTTCAACTTTATTCTTTGCATATAGTTATCCCATTGTCCTAGCACCATGGGTGAAAGACTCTTTTTTTCCCCATTGAATGACCTTGGTACCCTCACTGAAAATCAATTAGCCATAGATACAGGGTTATTTCTGGACTTTCAGTCCTACCCCATTGGTCTTCGTTTCTGTCCTTATGCCAATATCACACTGTTTTGAAAACTGCAGTTTTATGGTATGGTGTTAACTTGGGAACTGCGAGCCCTCCACCTTTCTTCTTTTTTCAAGATTGTTTTGATTACTCAAGATGCTTTGCAATTTCATATTAATTTTAGGATCAGCTTATCTGTTTCTGCAAAAATAGATGTTTTGATAAGGATTGTATTCAATCTGCAGTTCAATTTAGAGGGGATTGCCATATTAACAATATTAAGTCTTCCAGTCCATGACAGGGGATGTCTTTCCCTTTATTTAGCTTTTTCTTTAGTTTCTTTTAATAGCATTTAGTAGTTTGCAGTGTACAAGTCCTGCATCTTCATGGTTAACTTAACTCCCAAGGACTTTATTCTTTGTGATGCTATTATAACTGAAATTACTCTCTCAGTTTCATTTTTAGCTCATTTATTGCTTATATATAAATATACAACTCATTTTTGCATATTGAAGTTACTATTATTAAGGGAAATGTTTTCCCACCAGTGTATCCTGGTGAATTTTTGCGGCTTCTTTGGGTTTGACAGTCACTCTCTAGGGGCACCTGGGTGGCTCGGTTGAGTGACAGTTACTCTTTGTCCCTCAGTCTTTCTAAATGCTAAAGGATATCATCGCTCTCCTTAGTCTCACACATCTTGATCTGAGCATTTCAACACTACTTTATTAACAAGAAGTTAATGCTTTTTAATTAGCCAGAGGTAATACTTTGTTTAAAAATGCTGACTGAAATGTTGGGGAGGAGAAAAGAGAGAGATCTGGGAAATAAGATTATATTCATCATATTTTTAAATGTATTCTTATTTATTTTATTTTTTCGTCAGTATATTTGTATGGTTATAAAAATATCTTTTGATTACTTATTATATAAAATTGGAGTTTCATGATTAAAATCACCTGTAATTTTACCACTCACAGATAACTACAGTTAATATTTGGGTTACTCATGGATTGGATGCTGAACATTGAGTATTGTTAACATTGCTACGATTATACTCTGCATATAATTTTTTGCCTTCTTTTTTTTACATCAAATTGTGTAATAATGCCTCACTGTTAGGAAACATTAAATACACTATAAAAGTAGAATAGCAATTTTCTGACATTTATTTGGGACAGCCATTTTTGGTGTGTCTTTTTCACAGTTCTTTTTATTAAAATTAAAGTTAACACATGCATTTGGTTAAAACGATGAAATATTTCTGAAGGATTCATAATGAAAAGCAATAATTGAGGGCACCTGGATGGCTCAATCAGTTAAGCTTTTGTCTCTTGACTTCGGCTCAGGTCATGATCTCACAGTTCATGAATTGGAGCCCTGTGTCGGGCTCTGTGGAGCCTGCTTGAGATTCTCTCTCTCTCTCTCTCTCTCTCTCTCTCTCTGTCTGCACCTTCCCCACTCACATGTTCTGTCTCTCTCAAAATAAATAAATAAAGTTAAAGAGAAAAAAAGCAATATGTATTTCCGCACGTTTCCAGAACCCAGTCCTACTCTCCAGAAGGCAACCACTTTTAATTACAATTTTGTAACTTTTAAGGGATAACCTCCATATCGCAAATGTTTCTCTCCTGATATTTCTTGAGTTATCAACTTTAAACATTATCCATTGTTAAGTCCATTGACTTCCTGACCTCTTTTCCCTACTCCGTCATAAGCCTTCAAGTCCTGACCAGATATTAAGAGTCATTGGCCCTAGATATTCAAAGCAACTAGAATGTCCTTAAGCACTTATATGTGTCAGGCACCATAAAGTTGCTGTTTTAATCATTATAAGAATCAGATAAGTCCATTCACATTATTCTAGTTTAAAGATGAAGAAAGAGAGGTTCAAGGAAGTAAAGAAACTAGTCCGAGGGTAGCAGATCCCATTTTGCAAAAAATGGCGGCAACCTTATTTCTTGTCCCACGTGCTTTTCCCAAACACAGCTATTTTCTCCTGTCTTGGAGTCGACTTTCTTTCTTCTTGAACCTGAGCAAGTCTTTGTAACTGAGCTGATGAATAGAACACTCTGGAAATACTGCTGCTTCATGACTTATGAAACTGGGTTTAGAAAGTGGAACAACTTCTTACTGTCTCTCTCAGAGGGGAGTCTCGGCCTGGAATCTAGTCACCGTGTTGTGAGGTTCCATGAAGAGGCACATGTCGGTTTCCTGGCTAACGGTGCCAACGTGGGCAGCTGGCATCAGCCACCAGACATGTGAGGAAACAGGTCTTGAGATGATGCTGGACTCCAGCTGTGGGGTCATGCTCATCTTCCCAGTCTCCCAGCTGAGACCCCAGACATTGTAGAACAGAAACAAATTGCCCCCATTATGCCCTGTCCAAATTCCTGACCCACGGAATCTGTGAGTGTGACAGGGTGTTTTACGCCACTGAGTTTTGAAGTAATTTGATACATGGAGATAGGTAACCGGAACATCAAGGCACATACGTCTGGTAAGTGACAGCTGTGGGGTTTGCACCTGGCTCTGTCTATCTGCAGAATTAACTCTCTTAGCCAGTAGGCTCCATAAATGTGCAGTATGTGCAGAATACTGTTTTAGTTTGCTACGGCTGCCATAACAAAGTACCATGCTCGGGGTGGTTTAAGTGTATTGCCTCACAATTCCAGAGACTAGAAGTCTGAGATCAAGATGTGGGCTGGGTTGGTTTCTTCTAAAGCCTGTCTTCTTGGCTTGCAGATGGCCATCTCCTCCCTGTACCTCCACATGCTCTTCCCCTTGTGCTTGTCTGTGTCTGATCTCTTCCCCTTATCAGGACACCAGTTATATTGAATTACAACCCACTCACATGACCTCATTTACCTTGATTACCTCTTGAAAGGCCCTATCCCCAAATACAGTCATATTTCTGAGGTACTGGAGTTTAAAACTTTAACATATGGGTTTGGGGAAGACAGAATTCAGCCCGTAAAAACCACCCACAGGGCATTCTGCTGGTCTTGGGCCTGGAGCTCTGGCTTAGGTCTCATTTATCTACCTCCTGCCCTCATCTACTGGCCTCCCAGGGCAGTAGTTCTGGACCCTAGCCACCCATGGGTGTAAGCCAGTGAGTTCCAAAAAGAAGAATTACAGCAAGCCCTACCCCAGACCAATTAAATCACAAATCTGTGGGGCAGGCCTGGGCTTCAGCATGTTTTAAAAGTTCCTCCGAGATTCTAATGTGCAACCAGGGTTGAGGATGACCTCTCCGGGGTGGAGAAGAGGTCTGACGAGAGCAGTCAGTGAGCCAGCCAGCAGAACTGAGGGTCATTTGGGGCAGCAAAATTGCTGCTTTGGTTAGAGGAGGAGGAAAAAAAATCACAGAAGATCTTTTCATGTTTCACAGTAGCTTAGGGATGAGGAGGATGGGCTGGTAAGTGGAGTAAAAAACAGAGGATGTGAGGAACTATCCAGCCCACTAGTTAAGATGTGAAATTTTATTACAGGATATTGGAAACAAAAACAAAAACAAAAAAAACAGGAAAGCACGAGACATTTAGTGGAAATAAACGCAAATGAATAACTAGGGTTTAGTAATGAGTCTCCTCTCTTATAGCCTGCTCTTCATGATTTACTTTGGAAATTTGTAACTGAGCAGAATTTATTGGCTCTATTTTATAAAATGCAAAAATCAACTGCCGGCGTTATCGTTCAGCGTGGGAGCTCATTACCCACACGCCAGGAATCACGAGTTTGATCTCCGTTCACAATCGGAAGTCAGAACAGCCCCAGCCAGTCCCTGCCTATCCTTGTCTCGGCTACAGACATTCAGCAGACCTCTATTCCAGACACATTTTTCTTTCCTCCTGACTCCCAGCCTTCCCCTTCAGCTGTTTCTGGGGGCTGTATGTTGCTTGCGAACTGACATGGGGGATGTTGCCTATTCCTGAAGTCATTTATATTGGTATTACTACAGTAAATTCTTTCTGAAATAAAAATCAATAGTCACCGACATCCTGAGTAGTGAGGAAAATAATTGTTTATGGCACTCAGCTTAAGCTGTTCTGGTAATCACGTTGAAAAATACAATATTTATTCATTAGATCAAATTTAATGAGGCCTCCTGGCAGTAATTATAAAAATTACTGTAGCAGTAAATTACTAATGAGTTGTGATGTGCTTCCTACCTGTGAAGAAGGACTGGGGGTTGAAAAAGCCTGCTACCCAGATGATGATGTGAGGGAGGGAGCCCCACAGGCCTGGCGCTGCTCTCTCACCCAGGTAGGAAAGGATCAGTGTACCCAGACCACAAAAGCAAACAAGAAAAAAGACCAAGGACACACAACCGGGGT
>NW_027551572.1:7250601-7274969 GCF_008692635.1 Crocuta crocuta
TGCAGCTTCGAACAGGATCAAGATTAGAGCATTCTTTTCCCCAAAGATGAGCATCCTCTCAGCGACTTGGAGTTGCCGGCGTGCTGGGGTCACAGAGGAGCACTAATCTGATGCCTGGGAAGGCCGGAGCTTCTTATTAAGGCTGGGAAATGATTCCAGACACACGCCGCCCTTCAAGTCTGAGGGCTTGACTCTGACCGCCAAGGTCCAGGTCCTGCTCAGCGTTTTCAAAACCAGCCGCTGAGCGTGGCGCCTGCTCTAATGCAACCACAGTTGATGGATTTTACAAGCTCCTAGGGGTTTCTTCCTCTTCTGAAGGCTCAGAACTAGCTAGAATTTTTGCTTTTCTATTTATAGCATGGAGCTAAGTTGTGTGTGTGTGTGTGTGTGTGTGTGTGTGTGTGTGTGTGTGTGTGTTTTGAAAGGAAAGGACGCGAGTAATTAATTTGAAAACCTATATGTAAAAAAGCCAAAAAAAATTACATTGATCTAAGGGCAGACATGGTTTTAAAAAAATACTTTAACAGAGTTGAACGGGAACATTAAATCTTATTAACAAGGGATGATTCAACATAGCTTTGCACTCTAGTCTTCTGGATTAATATAGACAGTGGCTACTAGCCTTAGCCCCTAGCGGGGCGACTGTGTCCATTCACAACAGTAGCCTTTGTTCTCTCGACACAGAGCTGCGGCGTGCCGTGCGGGTGAGGGACCAGCCACACCAGGTGAGGGCCCCCGGGCCGCCAGCAGCTGGAGTGTGCTCACCGGCAGAAACGCCCACTGGAGCATCAGCACAGCATCCCCCTCAAAAGCAATGTCTCTGAATAGCAAGCAGGCTGTCGTCTGGAGTGACAGCTATCTATTCAGGTAGTCACTGCTATTGTCTTCTCCCTTGGAGCACCAGGAGGGATTTTGTTTAACTTTAAGGATTCTGACAGCATCTCAGAATGTCGTACTCCAAGCGGGTTCGACCCCTCCTCTCATGGGGAGGACGCAATGACATTAGAGTGTACATTTTTTTCTTTAAATTGCAGATGCCTTAAAATGAGATTGTCAGGTTTGTTGGCTTGTCAGACTAAAGTATCAAGATTGTCACAGTGTATTATATCACTATAATATGATCATTGTACACGGAACTAATGAGTAATATTGTACTTAGCTGTGGGACTGAGTCACATTAACATTAAAAATGGTGAAAGCCTTGCATTTTACCAGAGAATCTAGGAAAGACGGCTAGCTTGTGGGATGTGAGGCCAGGATTTCATCATCCAGGGAAGGTCGGGAAGCCCTCTTTGGAGAGGCAGGTGCAGCAGTGTCAGCAAGCGGAGGGCTGTGCTGGGCGGCCAGGGCAGCATGGAGTGGAGGGCTCCTCGGGGAAGCTGATTGAAGCACCTGATAGATGCTCAGCAGTGGTTTTCAAAGGAAAGAGTGAATGTCAGTTGTGAGTTTTGCTCACAATTAAAATCATATGTGGCTATACTAGAGGCGATTTGGAGAGGATTATTATTTTATTTTGTTTATTTTATTTTGAGAGAAAGGGAGGCAGAGAGAGGGGGAAAGAGAGAGAATCCCGGGAAGACTGTGCAATGTCAGCACAGAGCCCAACATGGGATTTGAACCCATGAACCATGAGATCATGACCTGAGCAGAAGTCAGACGCTCATCCAACTGAGCCACACAGGTGCCCCAGGAGGAGTGTTATTTTGGCATCTGCCTTGCCCTCCTTGGCCATTTATTCACCCATTTGTTCACCCATCCATCTATCATCCATCCATCCATCCATCATCCATTAGGTGTTAATGAGCCCTGCCGTGTGCCACGTATTAGGCACCCACTGGTGTGGGTAATGGGCACAGGCCTGCCTGGCAGGCTTGAAGTACGGGAGTACGGGTGTTGACCAAGTACAAGTATAAACTAACACCTGGCATCCATGTGAGGTAAGCACGAGAGACGCCTAATGTATTTGGAGGAAGTGATAAAGCTGGGAACTCAGAGGAGGAGGAGGGTTAGGATGGGAAAGGTGGGGGGGGAGGAGTTTTGGAGACACAGGAAGCTGCATTCCTGGCTGGAGAGTGCTTGGCACGTGAGGGAGCTGATGGAAGGTCAGAGGGACTGGAGTTTGATGGGTGTTCACTTGACCTCTCTTAGTTGTAAAGGACTAAATAACAGTCCAGGAAGCCCTCAGCACAGGCCCTGGCACAGAGTAGAAATTCAGTGCATGGAAACAACCAGTATTGTTATGTATTGCTATGTGGCGGTGTGAAGACACCCAACTACCTGTCCTGTGGTAGATGGACTTCGTGGGCAGGGGTCAGGTAGACAAAGGTAAAGGCGTGTGCAAGCATGATACCACTGAATTAGGATGCAGAAGAAAACAAAAGAGCAAGTACTTCTGTTGATTCAGGATAACAGTAACCTAAACTAAACCTTCATCAACTTTGTTAGTGGTAAGCGATGCTTTCACATGTGGTAGACTAGCTCGTACATCATGGTTTATTTGAGTGGTACCCCTAGATTTGTTCAGGATACAAACTGCACAACCATACTCAAAATCCCTGAATCCAATACACTGTTCTTGGAGTGCTTACAAAGTGGTAAGTTCGAAGTCTGTTCATTTTTCCAAGGCAGACTATGCTTGTGCCTGCTGCTAGTAAATGTTTCCTAAAACTGATAGGATTTATAGGGATTATCTTTCCCAACAGATGCATGTAGAATCCTCTCACTAATGTTATGGCAAACCGCATTCAGACTTGAAGAAGAAACATTTCCCATAAGAACGGCTAGAAAAGTTAAAAAATGTGTACCGAGAACCCTTCCAGAAGTCAAAGATACCAGTGTTTAGAGTATGCACACTTGGTTCTTTGACACCCCTGGACCTCATTTCCCTGTACTCAGGAGGGGCATGCAAAGATGATGTGCCAAAGAACGTCCTTGTCAACCCTGCCACAGCAGCATATTAAAGCATGGTTGAGATAATTCTGTGTGGGTGAGGTGTGAACATATTTATCAATTGCTAACCTGGGACTGGTATTCCAGGAAAACGATTTGGTTAAATGCACATTTTATTCCATGTGTCTCCTTCATCGGTATCTCCCCCTCATTATTCTTGATGCTAGTCTTTGTTGAGGGTATAATGCACTTCATTAGTATGCCTCTAGGTGAGACGTAGCTTCTTCCAGCCTGTACTTCCAGAAGATTATAAAGCTCTTATTTGCTCTGAATTTTTGTCTAGAGGAAAAGCATTCACTGATGGGTTGACTGAGCTTTGTAACCAAGATGGCTGAACAAATGAGATGTGGGGATTCTATGCCAGCGTATCACTTCGGAATGCATAAAGCGGGGAGTTCTGGGCAGGGGAGAATGGGGAAGAAGCAGGAGGAGAGCAGAAACAGGCTGGAGACTCACCAGTCCTGCCAGGCACGGCTTTGTTTGGCCCGGACTGTCTGTGGTAGGCGAGGGCACACGCGTATTCTCACGCGGCTCCACTCTCCCTTGCCTGCAAGCCCGCTGCCCCTGACTCTTTTTAGAGTGCCAGGTCCGAGTGTGGCTGAAAGAGCCGTCTGCAGAGCCTGCCACGTGCACATGGTCAGCTTTTTGTGGAAGCTGCTTATTGGGGGTACTTTAGAACTCAGCCTCTTTGTCCCACAAACAGCATACTTCTGTTGGTTTTTTCCCCCTAAATTGAACCACTCCTGTCCCTAATTGTGTCACTCCTGCTGTCACCTCCTAGCCATCAGAGCCCGTGGCATGGTTCTGATTGTGTTGCAATGCGTCCTTGAAGCATTCTTTTTGTTGTGTTCAATGGCTCTCCTTCAGCTCATAACACAGTGGTCGCACTGGTTTCCTAGGGTCACCCATTCTCTGCTGAGGACCAGCCCAGAAAAGCTCAGTCGTAATGAACGGGGCTTCAGACGGACAGACGCACACACAGACTTGAGAGCCCTCCTGGCTTCGGCCACTCTAACAAGATTTTGTCATTTGTGGCTTTTGCACATTGGAAAAAACTTTCATCTCTGAGTTTCTATGGGCTATAAATACTTGGTAGGTTAAAAAGGAATCATTCAGAACATGAAATAAACATAACCTGGCACGTACACAGCAACACACCTCAACGGAGCCCTTCAACTTGTAGGCCAGAGCTGCAGGAATCCGAGACAGGGTTTCCTTCATCTCCTCTCTCATTCACTTCCCTCCCGGGCTGGACACTGCTCTGCTTTATGACCTCTTTTGGTTGGATATTTTCCTAATGAGGCAGGAGGATTAGGTCTCCATGTTACTTACACCTTTTAACCATGAAGTGAAAACTGTTGATTTAGTTGGGATTGGGGAAAATTTTTACAATGTGTGGAAAAAATGATCTAGATAAATAATATGCATCTAACACGAATCGAGAAACGGCTGGCAGTGGGACATTCTGTCTTGATTCCAAAACATCACTGCACTCCTGGTCTTTATGACCGTTATTTGGTTTCTGAAGTAGCTGCTTTTTTGTTATTTTTTTCAGATCGTAAAAGAAACGTGTGGTTCTTGTAAAAAATTTAATAGAGATAGGTAGACTATGAAAGATAAAAATCAGCCATATTTTCCAAAGATGATACCACTATGATCTTGGTCCTATGCCTTTTTTAAAAAATATTGAGATATAAAATACATGTAGAAAAGTGCACAAATCCTAAGTGCACCTCTGAACACTTAAAAGATCTTTAAAAATAGTGCATTTCGATGTCATCACCATCTAGATCGAAACATATCTTATACCATAACAAACTCTATCGTACCCTCGCCTAGTCAGTGCCCTCCCCATGGTCTCTCTTCCAAGATGTATAATATACATAGCACATCTTTATACTTGGTTTATATTTGCACCTTGTTTTATGTATATCAGACCTTTTTACAAAAAGAGATTAGTTCTTTATGGAATGTTGCAATCGGATCTTCTCACACTGTGTAGTATAATAAAATGTGAATTTTAAATTCTGTAGTATTTATATGACAAAATATATAATATTACCATATACAATGTCAATGAAATCTCCCATTTACATTATGTACAAATATATAATTTATATAATTATTGCTTTCTATGGTGTCTTTCTCTGTCGGTAAACATAAAGCATCATTTGTAAAGGCTGCATCCCATTCTTAGGTATACCATCATTTGTAAACGACTTCCCCACAGATAGACATTTGGCACCGTTCTCTTGTGATTATACTCAAAAATTGCCATTCGGCAACATCTGTGAGCAAACTTATCCCAAAGATTTTGTAATCCTATTTTACTCGTATTAAGTATGATAATTCTGAAATACTTCTGCATTTCTGTGTTGTACATCTCTTTTGTTCTTTCCCTAGCAAGCAGTCATCTCAGTGCGGCTAAAGGACAGCGGGTGCTTGTGTGTGCTGGCGCACGTGTGTGCTGTGTTACTATCATTGAGCAGTCCCAATCCAGGCCAGCCTTGGAGCAGGAGACGGGAAGTATGTGTGGGGTCCACACGCCACGTCAGGTTTTAAGTCATTTACAAATTCTCATCAGGTTGCATTTCATTTCTTCACAGATCATTCTGGGTCTTTCATTACACAGGAGCAAAAAAATAAAGTATCAGGCTCAAGTCCTCTGTGCAGTCAAGTTGTTATAATGTCACCCCTTCCACTTGACTGGAAAGCACCTCCATGAATACACACAGTGCTTTTTTTTTTTTTCCCTACTCTAATCCTTGAATATCACTGCCCTTGTTTCTCAACCCCAGCCTCCAGGATTTTGGTATAATACTCTTTGCTTCTTATTGGGAGTAAGAATCTCTCATACAAAACTCCAGTGCTGTCGCCTGGCACATTTGCTAAATTTTAAAATGAGGGGTTCATTTAAAAAATTTTTATTTTTTAAAGACATCTTTTATTTTCAATCAAAAAGACAAGTAAAAATAATTCTCAGAGATATGTGTTTAAAGTAAAAGAGGTTTTTATTAGAATATTTGTTTATATTGACTCTACAGAATTCTTTTTAGTCTAGAAGCCACAGGGATTGTTATTTCTTTGTCGTGGAATCCCTAGATCTTTGTGGGAGGCCCAGAAGAACCAGTTTCTCTTCCATTTAAACAAATTCAATTCATTTCACTTGCACTGGCAGAGCACAGGAAAATCTTAATTTTCTCAGCCAAGGGGAGCAAAGTCTGCCTGGGAGTTTTTTAAACATGGATTTTTTTATCCTATTTTTCCTTCTTTTGGCCCAGCAATATAGATAGATAGATGCACCGACCAACCCTCTTCTCCAAAGCAATGAAAGCATATGAATTTTCTCTCCTAAAACCTCCTCCTGTCCCAGGAGATTATGTATGAATGAAAGAAAGTAAATTTTCTTGTTGGCTTAAAAGAAACAGCCGAGCAAATAAATACTTGTTTTATAAAATACAAGCAAACATCTGAAAAGTAAAAAATAAAATTTGGTCTCCCAATGTCCTATTACCTGACTCAGGGTTAATCACTGTTACGGTGTTTGTATCCTGCTTTAGAAATAAAATATGGGATTGTACTATTCATATCATGATGCAAAAAACTGCTTTCACTCCACACTACATTGGGTACTGTTCTGTGGCAGTGAAGGGGAGCAGAATATGTCACTCCAAAATATGCCACTTTGACATGTGGAAT
Organism: Crocuta crocuta; assembly: GCF_008692635.1. Classification (NCBI taxonomy): domain Eukaryota; kingdom Metazoa; phylum Chordata; class Mammalia; order Carnivora; family Hyaenidae; genus Crocuta; species Crocuta crocuta. The sequence goes on from NW_027551572.1 coordinate 7,257,250, forward strand.
ATATTGGGCTAAACACGATCAAGACCCACTTAGACTCAGGAACAACTTTTACCCTTCCCATAACTGCCTGAAATAATTTAGATAGGGGGTCTGGTGCAGAAAGTGAGTTATTACCAGAGATAAGTTTTTATCTGCAAGATCTATCTGCATGGCAGGGTAAGCTTCTAATTACCAAATATCTGCTCTTCTTATCTTCTGTGAATTGTCTTCCTCCACTTTGAAGCCCCAGGCCCCTGGCTCATTCCTTAGCTCAGGATGGCATATATAAGCCTCAACTTCCTGACTTGCCCTTGAGTGTCACCTCTTTGGGGCTCCTGTATGTATGAAAGTAAACTTTTCTCCTGTTAATCTGTATTATGTCAACTTAATTACTGGACCAACCAAAGAACCTAGAAGGGAAGAAGGGAAAAATTTTTCCACCCCTATAGAAGAGCACCAAGATCTACCTCATTCTCGAATGGTATCAGAAAATTCCATAGTATGAACCCCTATAATTAGCCATTTTCTTTCAGTGGACATTTAGATTTTCTGCAGATTTTTTCTATTTAAGAGCCTACATAATGATTCTAAATGTCCCACAAGACCAATTACAGTTCTGATCACGGGTCTTAGCCAGACTCAGGGATGGTCAAGATGGGCAGTTTGTGTTTTTTGTTTTTGTTTTTGGGTGTTTGTTGTTTGTTTTGATCTCTTTCTGTTCCCAGAAAGAAAGGAGTAGGGCAATCCACAGCCAGTACTTGGCCTGCCTACCCAATACAAAAGTGTAAATACAAAATCTCCTTCCTTCTTCCATCCCAGCCTCCCCACCTTCTTCCTCCCACCTGCCTTTCCTGTTCCCCCCACCCATCAGATGGGAAGAAAAGGTACCAAGAGGAAGTTTGGGGTTTGAACTAGGCTGATGCATACAAACTCATTGGACCACATTATATTTTTCTGGCTCCATATTCCTAGTTTTCTCCTACAATTCTCTCAACTCTCTGGATTATTCTCCATCTGGAAGGTGGTGTCTGTTGTCTATGAGAGGATTGCCTGTGGGTAAGGTGATGGTTGATGATGTAACTTAGTAGCAATTTCACACCAAACTCAGCATTTCTAATTTCAACAAGGTGCCCTTAAGCCAAATGTATGGCATTTCGACTCCGCGTCTGTGTTCCCCTTCCTTCATCATCAGTAAGCCAGCGGGAAACAGTACTAAGAGGTCAACCTTCAGGCTTGCATGTTAAAATGGGAGAGTTCCGTGTGTTGTGGTTATACTGTCAGCCCATGAAAAACAGACAAGATTTAGGAAAAAGGAAGGCTATTTACAAGAACAAAATACACGATAGTTCACATCCCATGTTTTCTTGATGGACACAAAGTGACATCCATACTGATTGACTGTTGGCATGTGCCTCTCCCCTGAGCCAGGCTCTGTGATGGATCAGCCAGGCTCAGGCAAGTGTCAGAAAGATGATCAAAAGAAAGAGCTGTCTGTAGTTGTTACATTTCTGAAGAGATTGACAACTCATCCTAACAAAAGGAAACATTAGTGTGCTATTTGCGTCTCCAAAAGAGACTGTGATAAGATGACGTGATAAATGGTGGGGTGGGGTGGGAGGGAGGTTGCCATAAAAACACATAAGGTAGCTAAGTTGTGAAGTGCAAAGAAACCTCAGCTTGCACAATTGATGAGGCATGTTTATTTTAGAAGCCGAGCCGATCTGAACCACGAGAGGGCCTGCAGATATCTCAGATGACAGCTGAGTCCTCTTACCAGTGTTGCCCACAGCTTCAAGAGAAATTGTAAAGACTACGTGCCTCCCCCTCCTTGCAGCCCTTCTCCCAGTTGCTTTGCTGTGACCACTGATAGCGTGCACAAGAAGACACTGTGTGCCATGGAGTGAGAAGGACTTGGACCACACCAGTGGGATCTGGGTCTGGCCCAGCCACAGCAGCAAGGGTTTGTGTATCGGGTTCAAAGAGGGCGTTTACTGTGATTCTGAAACAAACTGGATGGACTGGAGAGTATCCAAACAGGAAATGGTCCCCTCAAAGATGGTAGGGATGGCACCAGTCTCAAACATTTTTAGGTCATCTTGGTAGGCTTGCTTCCGTAACGTGAGGGAGTTGATGTGCAATGAGCAGGTTGCGTTCGGAGGTGAGAATGCTTTGACAGACGGCTCAAGTCCACATGGCAACTGGAGCGGCTGTTTTTCTCCTTGCCGACCCTGTGTGCTCACAGCATTCCCAGCCCCAACTGCTGCTGGAGGCTGTCTTGCCCATGACACACTGGACCATGTCTAGCAGGTGGGAGGGTTCCTCCAGCCTGGGCAGAGGTGGTTCTGGACCTCAACCGCCTGCTGCAGGAGCTCGGCCTTGGGTCAGGCTATTTCCACTCAGTGTCCTCAGGGTCTAGGTTTGAAGTGAGTCCTCAAGAAAGGCTTGCTGAACTTGGCTGATTCAGAGGAGCTGAGGGCTCTGGAGCGCTTTGTTTAGCATGGATCTCAAGACAGGATTCTGCCTGAGCTGTGCTGTCTCATTTCTATGTCCCAGAGGTACAAGGATCTCTGCCTCTCCTTCCCACTTGCACAAACTAACTTTGGCATTTGGAGTTTAAGGTGGAGACTACCTAGTGAATCAAGACAGGTTCTTATATACGCAACTCCCAGAGTGGAGAAGAGTCTTGGGAGCTCTGTGTAATGTCAGTCATGTAAGTACCGGCCAGGCGGGGAATAACTTTCTGTTCACAATTTCTTGGTAGAAAACATGGTCAGCATCAAATCCCAATGATAGCAATGGGAGAGAGTGTTTTTCTGATTTCTTTCTTAGAAACTGTTTCTTCCTGCTCTGTGGGTGCTGGCCTCTACTATTATATCCTATTTGATGACCTACTTCACTATTATTTTTTAAATGCCATACTTTCTCCTGAGACTTAAAGTGGTTTAAACTTGGTGTGATTAATCTTTAATCCCTGGGTGGTTTACATTTTACTTAAAGCTGTTGTGTTAAAGACGACTGGATGGGAGGCTGTGGTGAGCCTTTGATTCACGGTGCTGGGAGGGCTACAGTGAACAATAAGTCAAGCTCCATTAGTGTTTCATTGCTGGTCAGTGGGAATGACATGATCAGGTCGTGCCAGCCACTAGTTTGGTGACTTCAAAAACGCTGGGAAGACCTCACCCTGCTTACAGAGGAGGGCAGACACAGATCTGGATTTTTCCACATTTAGGTGACCTCCGGAAGAGTAATGGACTCCTTTTCCCTGGAGCCAGTCTTTATATTTTGAAGGTGTCTTGGACCTGTCTGAGCCCCTAGAGAATTCACATCACAATTATACCTTCTTGTCTTTTCTTGATCTTTGTCTTCATGACCAAGAAAAACTAAGTAAAACCCAACTTTACTTTTTCTACCCTGTGTAGCCTCCTGATTCTGTTACAGGTTTATGAGAACCTCTAATCCCTGGAGTACTGAGGCAAACCAGCAAGTTTTCAGGAGGGTCTAAATCTAAAGTGATTTAGAAACAAGCAGTTGAAGAAAATGGTGAATAAGCAGAAAGTCTGAGGAGGAAATTCTTGCCAGGATGGGGAGAAGAAAGGAGGCAAACAAGGGGAATCAGGGATACTGGAGGGGAGAGGAATCGGGGATGAGGTAGGGGAGGAGAGAGAGAGAGAGAAAGAGAACAATAAGGCCAGAGAGAAACCAAATTACTTGAGTGAAAAATAAAACAAAACAAAAATGGCAAACACCAAACCCAAACGACAACATCAAACCCCAGAGTCTTCCCCAAATTTCCTCCGATTAGGAACACCCACCCACCAGGTGATTGGACAGTGACACCAGGTGGCTGATGAGGCCACATGGAGAAATTAGCCTAAAATAGTTTATGATAATAAACCAAACTTTGTGTTATAAACCAGCCCTCAGACTGAAACAGAATTGTAAGAAACCTAGAAATCATGTAATTGGATTCAGTGTACTCATTTTACAGCTGAGGACACTGGGGCCTCAAATTAGCAAAACCGACCAACCAACCAGCCAAACAACAATAAAATCCAGGACTGCAGACATAGCACTTCATCTTAACCAACTCCATGACTTCAGCTTTTGTTGCTGTTAATCTTTCAAATAAAATAGCTACCTTTTGGTCAATAATGGGCAAGTAAGAACAAAAATGCAAATTGTAATGATCTGGGTATTATATTTGATCAATTTAGATGCACACAGGAGATTACCGTATGATGTTAATCGTGAGGAAAAATCATCACAAACATATGTACAGTACCTATCAAGATATAATAGATTATGGAAGACAAAGCAAAATTTGTCCACCATTGTTTTATATTCTGGAAAGTTAGAGAGAGCTATCTGTTATTCTGGGACTAATGTCAGATATAGACCATGTGCTTTTGGTAGCTTCTAAATAATGTTATGCAGAAGAATCATCAAATGTAAGAAAAAACGGAGGAAATCTGAATCTTTTTGGTGTTTTATACAGTAAATTATAATGCAGGGGTCTGTTTGTCCTCCTTATGTATGAATATGGTTTCATTTAAATTATATACCAAGTGAAGCATTTGGATGAAAAAAAAAAAGCCATGTTCAGTATTAGAATGTGAATCAGCAAGTACTGAGCACACAGAATATCACCCTGGACTTTCTTTTTTTTTTAATTTTTTAAATGTTTCTTCTTTTTATTTATTTCTGAGAGAGAGAGAGAGAGAGAGACAGCATGAGCAGGGGAGGGTCAGAGAGAGAGGGAGGACACAGAATCCGAAACAGGCTTCATGCTGTGAGCTGCCTGTCAGCACAGAGCCCAACGAGGGGCTCGAACCCACCAACTGTGAGATCATGACCTGAGCTGAAGTCGGACGCTTAACTGACTGAGCCACCCTGGTGCCCCCCCACCTTGGACTTGCATAAAGCAAAGCAATTTGACTCTTGGAAGAAAAAAAATTCTTATAGGGAGGAAATGGAAGAGATGAAAATATTGCAGCAAGTTACAACTGATATGACATATTGAGAACAGGTTCTCTGACTTAAGCAAAATTTCTTAAATGCCCAAGCCTTATAAATTATTGAAAATAAAGGAAAAATCTTTATGATTTTAAAGAGTGGCTTATGTAGTTTGATATGTTTTATTGGCTATTTTTTCTAAAGCTGTAAAGCCATTTCCTGCTTTTCTTTTGTCAAATTAAAGGGAAAAGAAAAATCAAACAAGAAAAAAGCTATGCTAAATGAAATCGATGACCATATTGAAGAACACACACGCTTTGTCACTTTTGTGAACTATCTCCCATCCCTGTGTGTTTGTAAGTCTTTCTCTCTGAGCATCTCTGTGTATTTACGAACTGCCAGGGATGTCTCCTCACCAATGATGAGGCTGTAGATCAGGCTACCCAGCGTCCCTGTCAGGAGGTCAGGCTCTACCTGAGGGTAACAGGATATGCAGGGTCAGGCCCCTCCTGGGCCACTCTTTCATCCCTGCACCTAATTCAGCTCTGGAAATCCCTTGAAGAAGCCACCACAAAATAGGGTGGGGAGGGCGAGGCACTGCTGCCTTATCCAGTTTGCCCAGTGACACCCCAGTTATGTTCAACACTGCCCTGATCGGATGCATAAGCCAGTGATTGTGGTGAAGCAGTCATGTTGATAATGACCCAACATTTATAATGTGCCTGTGCACGCCCGAGTGAGTCTATATCATTAAAACGACATCCATAGAACACAATTATGGACTTTTCATTGACGAACATTCTCACTTGGGCTGCTGCTAGTCCTCTGAACTTTTAGCAGAATTATTATTAAATACAGACATGCACCCCTTTTTTCTCAGAGGGGGCAGGCACATCTTCTTCTCTCTCATTTTTGAAGCGCCATCTCACTGCAAAACATTATTATTCCATTTGTCCCAACTTAAACAATTTAATATTTTAGAAAAATACTTTCCCTAATATTTAAATGAAAACAAGCAATGTAGTTGGCAAAGTAAAAGGCAGGGTTTCATCTTTGAGACAAAAAAAAATTAAAACAGAGGGAAAAAAGACACGCATTGTCTTATTTGACAATCAAAACACTCCAATAAAATAAAATAAAATCGTGGTATCATAATAATGAGTTCTCTTTCAATGGTTTGCTCTGAACTAAATGGTGTTCTTTATGGAACAGAATGACAAATGGTTTAATTCAGTATCAAATATTCATGAGCTCTAAATGTGCTGCATCACCAGAACGGGTGCAAAATCATAAACAAATACTGTAGCATGAACAGAGATGGAAGCTAACAGAAGTGGACATCTGCATTGGTTTTCAACGTTATTGTGGCTTTAAGTCTAAGAGACAGAAGAATGAGTGTTGCTGTGGGGAGGAAAAAAAAGGGCGAGAATAGAACCTGTATAGAGATTTTCATAGCTGCTTTTCAAATCAGAAAGCTACAAGTAGATCAGGGATTGGGCCACACTATGACAGAGAATTTTAGACATTTCAGAATGGATTGGGGTGTTTCTTTATGAGAAAAGATAGTGTGTAAACTGAGGTTTTGGTATTTTCCTTTAAGATTAGAATGACTGATTACCATTACCAAATTACATATTCAAATTACCATTTGAATCTAAATCTAAAAATGAAGTGGACTCTGACCATTCAGTGAACTAGATGAGACATCAGCCTACATATCGTCTATTTGACTGTATTGTTTGCCCTTCGTGTGGCAGGACTCTGTGGGAAGACATGTCTGTGGAAATACTAGAAATTCCAACTAGAAAAACCGGCTCCATTCTGCAAGGTCTGAGGTCTGACCTCCCCCGAACAAACGGATTGATTTGGAATAACAGATTTCTTCGTTTGGCCTCAGCCCATGCTGTCTCAACACTGCACAAGTCTGTCTATCTGTCTCTCATCTGACAGTGTTTGCCTTAGAGCAATGGAGGGACAGCAACCAGTTCAGAAGGAGAGGGGAGGGTGTTTAGTTGTCAAGGATAACATGCACTTTCCCTTTGCCTCACATGGGGCCATATTCCACCATTTCCCAGCTGCCATGTTCTCACTTTTCTAGAACTCACAAGTTCAGTAAAGGTTGACCACCACCCAGTGTGTGAGGCAGTCTATTAGAGGAGTTCTCTTCCCATCCCTGTAAGCATTCATTTCGAGTTGTCTAAGAAATCTCTAAGAACTCTTACAAAACTGAAATCAAGTCTCCCAAATGGCATGAAGAGTTTTTGGTTATTAACTCTACCATCTCCTGTGAGCTAAGCTCATTTGTTTTCCCTCCAGAGAGAAGAGCTCTTGCATCTAATCATACCTAATCTTTCTGCAAAGATGTTTTCCTAAAGAAAAAGTGTAAATCAAGTTTTTCTAAATCTAATCATATGTTTTATGCATCAGGGGAACTTGGAATGTAAAGGAATCCCATGGTGCATCCTTCTGTAAAATGAAGGTTTGCTCCCTTATTATTCATTTTTGTAAATCTGAATAATTATTCATTGGGCTGAAGGAGGTATGCCTTTATTTAGGTTTTTGCTTTTGGTGCCTTTCCATTTATTTTCCATGAGCCTCCAAACGGGCACACATTCCACCTTTAGGGAGAAGGAGACACAGCAAACATACTCTCTGATTCTAAGGTCTTAAGGAGCTTCCAAATTCTGTGCCAGTGGATCGTGATGAGTCATCGTCTGATCAAAAAACCCCGCAGAAAGCCTTGCTTCTATCTTGCTCCTTAAAGCCAGATACCCATTTCAGACTGTCCTGTTCCTTCCTTCTTTCCCTTCACCTTCCCTTTTGGAAAATAAAAAGGTACACAAAGTTCTCAATTTAAAATAGGATGGTGTCCATTAAAGCTTTATCTAGCAGGAATTCCCCAAATCAAAGGTCATGAAATTATGCAGACACCAGGGATTCTAGAGAGTCTGGGCTCTGAAGACGAAGTTAGAAATTTATTGTTCATTCAACTCAGCAGAAACCACAAGGTCCTATAGCAAGGAAAGGCTTCGCAACCAAAGCAGGGTGAGACCAAATTCCCAACATTTGTGTGACAGACTTTACTCCAAAGGAGAACTTTCTTGAGGTTTTTTTTCTACCCTGCATCTGATATCTACCCTGTTTTTAAGACCTGTCCTTTCCCCGCGATAGAAAAGCAGGGCCTTTTCTTTCTTTTTCTTTTTCTTCTTTTACCCATCTGAATGGGGAAGGAAAAGCATCTGATATTTGAGAAATGTAACTTTATTAATGAGAAACCTGTCCTACGAGGACTTCCAGGTTTTAATTTGGGATATTTCCCAAACCTAAATCCCCAGCCTAGAGTCCAGTGCCATATGGACTGGACAAACTGGGCTGTCTTTCAGTAAAGGAGACATGGCTGCGAGAAAGTAAGAATCACAAAGGCTGAACATTTATGTCAGCTCAAGTCCTTGGAAAAGGCCACAGTATGAGAATAAAGTGGCTGACTAAAAGCTTACTCAGGGTTTCACGCACTCTTGCAGGAAGAATTCTGGGCAGGGTTACCAAGTGCTTTGGATGCCAGCAGGGGGAGCTCTAACTCTGGAAACCTGTCAGTGGTCACGGAAAGCTATTTACCGGGTCTAGACCTTTCCACCTACTGTTGTTCACCATTCCTGTGACTCCGGTCATAGAGGTCAGTGACAAGACACACAGGTACTGTCACTGAACCAGAAACAGAGGTCTCCCTTCCCATGGTCTCTGGATGAGGAAAATAGTTAACACCTTTATAGAAACAGAGCTGACTCCCCTGCAAAGTAAGAGAGGCATTTTAGGAGCTGGTGACCAGAGTCTTCCAAAGGCAGCAAAGAATCAGCCCCTTCTTCCTCCTCTTTTCCCTCCCTTCACCCCCAGGCACAACTCTCTCTCTGCCAGGGACTTCATTTGGATCTGATATTTAGAAGATCCATTTAGCAGGAGGGGGGCCACCCCAGTTTGTACAAGCTGCCTGTGGCTGGGGTGAACCAGATTTCTCCAGGCCATCAATCAGCTCTGGGTCACTGCTGGCTTTCTGCCACTCTCGCTTTGGGTTTCTAGGAAGGAGAAACAAAACCCTTAAGCTGTAACTGTATCAGGGCCAAGAGATTCCACCTCTTATGTCTTCTGTGCTTTCTGCAGAAAGTTCTGCAGAGAGAGGAAGAAAGTCTTACAAAACTCAGACACAGATTATAAAAACCATTCCAGCCCATGAAATATCTGAGAAGCTGTCTGGTTCAAAACAGCCTTTCCCCCTCCCCCACGGAAGCTTATAGAAGTCCTAGGAATTCTACAGTTCAAATGAATAAATGAAAAAACCCAAGTAATTTTCTTTAATCCAGCCTTTCCATGATTTATCTGACCATGAAATATCTTTTCCTCTCCAGAGAGTACCTATACCCTAGACACTTGTGTTCTGTGGAGCACACTTTGAGAAATGCTGAATATAGATTAAAAGCAAAATTCTAGGGGTGAAAAAACATGTACTTTCTGCAGATTGGCCATAAGTCTAACTGTTGCTATTTTTTTAATTTTTAATTATTTTTTGTTTCTTTTTGAGAGAGAGCGCACGAGCAGGGGAGGGAAGGGGCAGAGAGGAGACACAGAATCCGAAACAGGCTCTAGACTCTGAGATGTCAGCATAGAGCCCAACGCGGGGCTCGAACCCACAGCCCTGAGATCATGACCTGAGCTGAAGTCAGATGCTTAACCAACTGAGCCAGCCAGGTGCCCCTCCTGCTATGATTTTTGACGAGTCACCCAGCCTCTCTGGTCCTCAGTTTTCTCATCTGTAGGGTGACAGTTCCTCCAGTTCTACAAATCTCCGTGGCTCTCTGCCGGAAGGGGAATGCCAGATCTTCAAATGCATTCAGAGTCCCTAATGCATTTCCTAACCTGTGCTTCTGAACATGGAAATTGATCGCATGTTTATGTTGAAAGTAAGTTGTAGAGTTTTGTTCACAAACAGACAAAATCATATGACAAGAGGAGGCAATATTCCTCTTACTTTGTATTTGGCTTATAAACCATGTCAGTCCTATGGCTTCTTCTGTGTCTTTATCTGTGCACTTTGTTTAATCTAAATCGCTATGCACATCATTCTCTGTGCTTTACCTATATAAGATTGCAAGGGTTTTTGTTTGTTTTAATTCATGTTATGAGTGGGTTTTAATTTTTCAGGACATTTATCCAGAATTTTAACAGGGATTCCACAGATTGCAAGGATTTATAGGCTCCTCTGAGCAACAGCAGGAACCAGAGCACCTGCCCGTGGGAGTTAGGGACCGACATTAATGAAGTAGTGCAAGTTGGAAAGCGTACTAACCTGAAGGTTTATTTCTAAGTAGCTGTAAGAGGCAGTGGTTGGAATGTGTGGGTCCTCTGTGCTAAAACAACCTTCTGCTCATTCCCCAAACCCTTGCCTCTCCTTCCCTTGGCAGTGGAAATGACATCATATGACCTTGAATACCTTTCCTTGGGGATGTTAATCCAGGTGGATCAGAAGGAAGAAGGGAAATGGGGTTTTGCAGCGTGACATTACTGGACATCCACCTTGCTCATGCCCACATGCGGGCCTTGTGCAGCAGCATTGAACAAATCCAACAAACACTGATTATGCACCTTCTGTGTGCCAGGTGCTTGTTCCCATTAAATGAAAAGTCTTTCCTTCTAAGCTCTGGCTCAAATTCCAGCGCTTCTCTGGAGATGTCCCTGATATTTCCAGCTTTCACTGATACCTGCCAAATGGCAAACTGTTACGGTTAGGGTCACACAATTGAGCACTCATTATATCCTGCCTTGTTACTATGGTTTCCTGTGAATCCCTAACTAGGAAGTAAGCTTCATGAGAGCAGGGGCTACATCCGAACACTCTTTTCCTTCCCTGGGGAGCTGCCATAAATGCAATTCACCAAATCATAGCGAATCCCAACAGAATCTGGAGAATCCTTCTGACGACGGTTCCCTGCACCTCAGAGTAGTAAACTCTGTTTTGAAGCCAGTGGTGTCTGTTGTGCAGCACGTGCTTGTAACTGTCTGTCATGTCTGCTTTCTGTTTCACTTGTTTTCTGTTGGTTTCTGAATTAGAGGGTCTGATTTGGAGTTTACGTTTATTTGTTATTGATAATGTTGTGCATTAAGATTGTTAAACTCCACAGAATTAAGTGCCTTTCTGGGTGGTCTGAATTCATCTCCAAAGGCAACTTCCACTGATGTGGTCTTTTCCCTTGCTTTCTGTTTTACTAGTTTATGACTAATTATGAGGGTTTCAGTCAGTTCAATGTAGCCACAGATGGCACCAACACCCCAGGTGGCCCAGAAGAGGATTTGTGGGGCCATGGCATCTGGGCTCCTTCAGAGAGACCCGCGGGGAAATTAGTGGTGATGTTGTGGTCCTGTGTCCCTGTACCCCTCACACCTCTCTTCCTGGCAACCCGTGTCTCCTGGAGCCTCTTCCTCCACCTGTACTGGAGCCTTAAGATGTAGGTGTTCCCTGCTGCAAGGTCACTGCCGAAGTAAGGTGGGGCTGATAAGTGCTCACAGTGGGACCGCTCCCAAGAATGTCCTTACGGGAAACATGGATCTCGGATATCCAAAAGCCCTTCGCAAAGCCTGACTTGACTGGTCTTTCCCAGTTCTCTCAGATTGTAACCTTTGCACAGCATATTTCAGGTCAACAAAATGCTTCCATGCACAGCATCGGTCAAATGGCAAAACAAGCAGGTGAAGTGAGGGGAGGCGGTGGAGAAGCCGAGGACAGGTGACCTGTACAGAGTACGAAAGAGGTGACAGGGCCAGGGCCAGGGCCAGGTTTCCTCACCCCCTCTGCCTATGCTTTGCCTTGAATCATGGTTCTTGGTGGATCCATCCCTCATCCTCATAGCCTGTAATGGGGGGTATTTGGCAGGTATTCAGTCTAAACACCTGGGACTAAGAGTAGGTCTTCCCCCACAAGCAGGCGGGCATGGTGACAGTGACAGGAACAGCTCCCCTGTATTCAGGACTTCCTAGGTTTGAGGACTTGCACACACCTTATCTCATTGTGTTAATCCATTTGGGCCACGAACACCAAAGGCTAAATGGTTCATAAACAGCAGACATTGCTTTCTCACAGCTCTGGAGTCTGGGAGGTCTGAGATCAAGGTCTTAGCAGATTTGAGTTCTGGTGAGACTCTGCTTCCTGGTTCATAGGTGGCCATCTTCTTGCTGTGTCCTCACTTGGTGGAAGGGGCGAGGGAGCTCTCTGGGGTCTCTTTTATAGGGACGCAGTCCCTTTCATGGAGGCTCCCGATCACCTCCCAAAGGCCCCACCTCCAAAAACCATCACACTGAGGGGTAGGTTTTAGCATATGAATTTGGGGAGGGACACAAACACTCAGTCTATCGCACTTAATGTAATACTCACAGCAGACCCAGAATCATGTACTTTACCCTGTTCTGCAATGGAGTCTTAGGGCAAGGTTTCACAATCACTAACGTGCTGCTCGGATTAAAAGCCATGTTTTGTCTGTTTTTGGCTCATGATTATTCAGTTTCTTCATTGGTTGTTGAGAGGTTTAAACGAGAAACAAGACTCTAGCATGTTGCCACACTACCCATGGTGAGCTCACAATAAACGCTAGGTCTTTCTGCCTTTTCCCTTGAGCCTAGGGACTTAATCACATCCCACCAGCACCGCCACGTAGGTATTTCCTACAGTCTAGAGCTTTACATAAGTTGGTTCTCTGTAAATATTCATGGAGTTCATTGGAAATCAAAGCTGAGAGTGAGGAAATCAGTTTGCTTTCCTAAGCAAGTGGAGGGAATAATGAAGCAGTCACACTATAGAGGTTGCTGGTACTTGCATTGGAGCACAATGACACCAGAGTTAGGGCTTTGGTCCCCAGTCACCTCTCCTGGGTCTTTCTTTGCCCATCTCTGTGGCTGTCCCTTCGTATTCTCCTTTGTAGATTTCTCTTTCTGTGTTCACCCTCATCTCACTGTATCTGAGGGGTTCTGTCTGCACTGATAACTCACAAATCCCTTTCACGGCATCGACCTCCTTGCTGCACGTGCATTTACATCAACACCTACTCGGCACAGAACCCCACACCTCATACATAGTATATCCCGGATTGAATTCATTACTCCTTCATCCTGCTTAGTTGCTTCTCATTTTAAGCTCATTTTCATCATTTCAAGTAACGGTGGCTTTATTGTCAGGATACACATGTGAGAGAACCTGTTACAGCTGAAAAAACAAAAAACAAAGCGAGGCCTCAAGGGAAAAGAAACCATCGTGGATCAGGAAACGTGGGAGCCCAGAGCAGCGCTTAGAACATTAGCAGCAGGACCCAGCATGCTTTCTGTGTGCCCGCCATTGCTAACCTTGCCCACCTACCCTCCACACTCTGTGCTACTTGGCACTCGCAACTGTGTGGCTGGTCCACCCTACAGCCCGTGTGTCTNTTAACTAATAACCTCTGTTAACTTTCCTCTTCCTCATCTTGCTCACAGTGTCTTCTGCATAACCCCGGCTTGCCTTGACCCCTCAAAGCCCAACTCCAGCTCCAGGGGTCTCTGTGCGTTCTGCCAGCACTAGCTCCCACCGAATACTCCCACTGACTCCCACTGAATCATTCTCTCAGTATTCTTGCAGTTCAGACTTGAGAGAAGCTGACTGCCAGGCACATCTGTTCTTGCCAGGCCACCTTGCTAGCTGTTGACCTGCATATAGATTGCCTGTCATTGGATCAGATCCAGTCCAATCAGCTGTGGCCGAGGGTGGGACCCCCGGGCTGCCTTTCCCCAGATGTGTTTCCACAACCCAGATGTTCCGTGCTAAGCAGAAAGTCAGTTGTAAAGGATTTCATATTGTGTGATTCCATTTATATGAAATGTCCAGAATAGGCAAATCTATAGAAAGAGGAAATTGGTAGCTGCTTAAGGCTGGTGGTCGGGGCACGGAATCAGAGGATGACAGCTAAGGGGTGTGGCGTTGGGGTGATGAAGATGTGCTAAAATTGATTGTGGTAATGGTTGTAAAATTCCGTGGATATACTAAAAGACATTGAAGTGTATGCTTTATTTTTTTAATGCTTTTTTTTCTTTTTTGAATGTTTACTTATTATTTTGCGAAAGAGCATGAGCAGGGGAGGGGCAGAGAGAGGGAGAGAAAGAAAATCTTTCTCATCAGGCCAAGCCCCGAGCCTGATGTTGGGGGCTCGATCTCAGGACCCTGGGATCATGACCTGAGCTGAAACCAAGAGTCAGACACTCAATCAGCTGAGCACCCAGGCGCCCCTGAAGTATACACTTTAAATGGACGAATTGTATGGTAAGTGAGTTATATCGAAATAAAACTGCTTTAAAATAAGAGTATTTGGTAGGGTAGTTTTCCGTAGAAAGGGCCATGCACTAGGCAGATACCATATCCTCTTTAATTGTTTATCTTAATAAATGCCTCTACTTTTTACCCACTTTGCCAAATCCAAACTCTGACATTTATCCTGATATCCCCACCTCTTGCAGTTTAATGGTCACCGACTTCCCCGGTGCCAGCAGTGTTGAGTGCAGTAATTGGGCCTCTGTCTGGGCCAAGTGCCCATCCTCTGTGCTCCAATGGCATGTCATGCATGAGCATCTCATGTATTATTCCATATTATAGTTGGGGCCTTGCTAGCAAGTCTCTGAGGGCCTTTCATTCCTAGCATCCCACCTGGTGCTCTAGGTACCTACGAAGTTTTTACGTGGATGGGATGGGTAGATGGGATGGGATGAGGGGTGAATGAAAGGGAAAGACCATTGTCTATACCCATGACTACTGCCTCCTTTTAAATATCTTACCGGGGCGCCTGGGTGGCTTAGTTGGTTAAGCGTCCGACTTTCACGTAGGTCATGATCTCACGGTTCGTGGGTTCGAGCCCCACGTCGGGCTCTGTGCTGACTGCCAGCTCAGCCTGGAGCCTGTTTCAGTCTGTGACTCCCTCTCTCTCTGACCCTCCCCTGCTCACGCTGTCTCTCTCTCTGTCTCCTAGAAATAAATAAAACGTTAAAAAAAATAAAAATAAAAAATAAATATCTTACCAATTCCCAGGGCACCTGGGTGACTCACTTGGTTATGTGTCTGACTCTTGATTTTGGCTCAGGTCATGATTCAAGCCCCACATCGGGCTCCACTCTGACAGCACAGAGCCTGCTTGGGATTCTCTCTCTCCCTCTCCCTCTACCCCCTCCATGTGCATGCATCCTCTCTCTCTCAACAATAAATAAACTTTAATATATAAAAAAATATATTACCAATACCCTAAAATAGGTGTGCCAGTGGGAGAATGAATGAAAAATGGGTAAATCAAGACAGCTCTATCATTGTGATCTCCTGAAGACCCAAAACACAAATGATGTTAATGTGGTTTAGCCCGTCACAATTGGAACAGTTATCTGGGGCAACTAACAAACTTCCAAAGACTCTATTTCCACTCACTGTGATTTGAGTTGGGTTTCCGATATGTCCTATGGTGTGATATACTTCTTGGGGCAAGGGTAGACTCCGTGCTAACAACACATTATAGACCCGATGTTTCCAGTCATTTCTCTTCTGTGCCAAGCCCAGTGGCTGAATGACCTGGGACATGGTGGAAAGGCAGCAGGGTGGGAGAAGGAGAGTGGGAAGAGGAATGGACTTCTCAGAGAGCAACGATTGATTTGAAACACGAAACATCTTATTGATAAAAGCAAAGCCTCGACGGAAGGAAGCAGTTTGATATAGCACACTATCTGAAAAAAATCATGTGCATCTGTTTAGCACAATATGCAACATAATGACAGCAATCTTCCCTGTTTGTATCTATTCATCTGATTATACAGAGTAACAATTCTTTTAGTTACACATTTATTTACCCAGGGATTTTTTTTAATGGATAATAAGTTAGTAAATCAGATAGCATGTGTTCTGGATAATACTTTTGTAAACTGTCTACCACACAAGACAGTTGCAATTCACATTTTATGTAACATCCAGTGTTCGGTTAATACACATCCCACAATGGGAAGCTATGAGCAGCTCTTCAAGAAGGACAAAGCAGATTTTAATGATTATTTAATACTGTTTGATCTAGACACGTATTATGTTGAAAAGCTACAGATTTCAGCCCACAATGCACCGCAGATGTGACAAGAAATGTGGACGTATTTGAAGTAGATAGAATCCAGTGGCCTTCTTTTGATGCAGTTGCCATGGCTGTTGGTACTAAAGTTTCTGGTCTTTGACTCAATGAATAAATACATCACGAGCTTTTTCTAACTGGTGAGAATCCAAACGTGAATCCCCAAACGTATATATTGCTTCATGGCAAAATAATACTAAGGAAGAGGGGATAGGATTTAACTTACGTCATTGAAATATAATAAAAATATAAATATTTCTCATTCTGACGTGAATACAGAAGTCAACAAAATTCCTGGTCCTCTCCAGAATGTTGAGTGGGGCAGGACGTCTTAACTGTTTAAGACTCGAATTGAAGATGGGAAGAGGGCACTGCTGGGAAAAAGACTCACCATTTCTCCCCCACCCACCCCACGCTGGGGTCAGGTTGTCAGAAAAGTGCAGCTGCTGTCCTTGAAAGGTCCACCTGTAACGACGACCTCTGATGTATCCAACAATATCTACTTCCTCTGTGCCTTGTCACAAAGCTCATGGGACTTCTCAAGGTCATTAAATAAACTCTGTTGTGGTCTTAATGCCACCTTGTCTATCTTATTTTAAAGAAAATTCTTTGGGTCAGATTCCTCTTGCAGCCTACGTTTGTAGGCTGGGAAGAGCATCAAGTCATTGAACAGAGAGCATTTAAGGCACACTTTGGGCTGCTTTGAATCATTTCCTAGAGGGTGAAGGATCTACATGTTAGATCTGGTCAGATACAGCCAACAGCAAGACCTTTCTGTTTCTCCCGTGTCGAGGCAACGTGACAGTATTATTGGATATGGACTTGTTGTCCAAAATGTGGCTTTCACACTCGGCTTGTTCTTGCACAATCCACCGGATCAGCTCCTTAGTCAGGAACTCCACAGCTTTGCAAAGGCAATTCCTTGGGACAGAATGAAAAGACGTTGGATATTTGAGCTACTTTCTGGAAATAATTTAGCAAAATTACATTTTAGAGTATTAAAACAACTGAAGATAAGGGTGCCTGACTGGCTCAGTTGGAAGAGCACGCAACTCTTGATCTTTGGGGTTGTGAGTCTGAGCCCCACATTTGGTTGTAGAGATTGCTTAAATAAATAAAACTTAAAGAAATTGAAGATACATAGGAAAGGAACTTGGCATTAATTGGTATCTACTGTTTACCAAGCATGTTCCACATGTTTTCTTATCAAATAGTTACAATGGCCTTATGAAGTCGGGATTATCATCTCCCTTTTCCAGACAATGAAAAAAGATTCAAATTGGCACAATTAATCAGGGGGCAGTGCCAACTTCTGAACCCTATGCTAGCTGGCTCCAAAGCCTATGTAGTTTCTCTGTACAAGTATGCTTCAAGCCTTGCCACCTAATACTATTCTCTGGGAGTTAAAAATACACCATTGCCCCTATTCTATTCTATATCTAGAGATTTTCAAGAAATTGGCCTGGGCTAGGGTCAGGGCATTAGCAGTTTCAAGAAACTCACCCAGTGATTCTACTAAGCAGTCAGGGTTAAGAACCCCTGGATCACACTGTACTTCCCACAAAATTATAACCCCACTATAAGTTACATACATTTACCTGAACTACATAAGGTCACAATTGACAAGTTTCA